>NW_018128047.1:461610-471709 GCF_001952655.1 Monopterus albus
CTTCTCACTGTTTATCTGCTGCTCATACTGACATTTTCCCCCTGTGGCTTTTGTTTGGCTGCCATGCCCTGTGAGCACAGTTTAATTCTCCCCTGCACTCCCTAGGGAGAAGGGAGGAGGTGAGGAGGGGGGTGGGGGCAATGACAAGGGCAGAGGCACTTCATTAATCAATCAACCAGCTTTGAAAATTTACCTAATTAAGAGCTAATTACAGATCTGGGCACCGATCCAGCTGGCATCCCATCCACCTCCACCAGTACGACCCCCGCAGTCCCCACAGATGACACTAGAGGTAAACAGCCCTCCCTCGCTCCCTCCTTTGCGCTATTAGTTTACGCATCCATGCATCCACTCACCCGTTCTTTCTGGATTCTCTGCAGAAACAACAGATCACTGCTAATAACTCACGCAAGACAGGAGACACTTAAAGATGTCTCGATCTCTCGCCACCTGCCTCACTCTCATGCTGCACCATATGGTTGTCTGTTTGATTGGTGTTCTGCGGTCTTACCGGAGAAATACCAGTGGTCATCAGAGGGTCCTGGAGGCTCTCTGACAGCGCCGTCCCACCCCAATGATGGCTGGTATGGTTCTCATCTCGTCCCTGCCCACTGTCTCTGCGGGACATGGTCGCACGCCAGGCGCGCTGGATCCTGGGAACAGAAGTGGACATAATGCGTATATCAGTGCCATCTACAGCTCATAACCAAAGCTGAGCCCATTACAATATAAAGTTGTGAAGCATGAGGGGTACTTTGGGGTCTTTAGAAGTAAAAGTCATGTTCATTTACTGCATAGACTATGTTGGTGACTGGCTGAAACTCTTCTGGTTGAATTGTCAGTACAGCAACAAAGAAAACATGGTTCTCCATAAAAACACAAGGAGCAACAATCATGTGCACCACTAATGATGAGTTAAAATATTCTGGGTTGAAACCTGATAAGATATCCAGGAGTTTAATCCTCTTTACTTTCGTTATGTTCAGCTTTGAATACATTTAGCAGAATAGGATTTCTTAGAGCTAAAATAATTCTAAATTATGGCCATAACTTAAACACTGTGGTACTGTTAAACTGTCATCTATGCTGATAAAGTCTGAGGATATCAATAAAAGAAGGCCTTTTAAAAATAATATTACATGAGGCAGATACAGTTTTAATAAAATACAGTGGTGTGAATTGCAGAATAAGTCACGGGTCTCATTACTATTGTGGAAATATAAAATGATGAATGATCACCATTCACCACATCTCATTTCTCTCTCAACTTCTCACTTTGTGTGACTTTCCTTTCCTATTTCTTGTCCATCACCAAACATATTTTCCTCAATACTTTCCTAAATTTTGTCCGCTCTTCCCGTCTGCCTCACACCTGTTTTCATCCTCCACGGCTCGCCCTCTCACTTTCTGCCCTCTTTCATCCCTGTAGTCTCCCCAACACCAGGGTCCGGAATGGAGTGTAGGATCAATTACTCGATGGAGCAGAGAGACAGCTGAGCCAAATGGAACAAACTGAATTAAGCCATAACTCCTAGCTCCAAAACCAATACCCTTCCCCTCTTCCTCTCTATCTTCTTCTCTCTCTTTCCATCCTCCCACCTCCATTCATCTACTGTTTGTGGGAGTTTAACCTGACATTTTTCCTGTGTCCGTCTCTAAACCCCAATCATGTTACTTTTAGACAGAAATGCTGGCTTTCTTTTCTCTATCCTTGACTTTCTAGGAAGTGGAAGCCTGAGGCGAGCGCTGTCCTTCTCTGTTACACCTATGTGTAAGTGAAACAGTGTTATATGGCAGTCTGTGACGGTTCATGCACTCAAAAGTGCACTCTGACCCCGACTCCAAAACCTAATCAAAGAGAAGATTGAATTTAAGCTACACACAGAGTGATCTCTTCCGCATGACAAATACAATGCACTTTTAAGGTCACAGGCGACACTCGCTCTGAGACTGATTAAAAATGAAGAAAAGAAACAGATGTTTTAAATAATCAGTCACACAAATGAGCCACAGGCAACGCTCACACAATAGCCTTGATCTCCAGGTGCGGTTGCTCACGACGACGAGGGCTATTGTCATCTTCCTCCTCGCTCCTCTGAGGACGGCTTCTGTGACAGTGACAAGACCAGACAGATAAACTGAATTATGTGGCTAACAACGGAAAGAGCACAATTCATTTGGTATGTTATAGATGAATGGGCTTACATTTCAAATGGCTTTGAAACTGGAGTTTTTGTGTAGGAGTAAGGATTTCCCATTGTAAAATAAGGCATTTTATGGCAGAGGAAGCATCTTGAATGATAGAACAGGGACTTTTTATTACAGTATAGCATTCTCTTATAGTAGATTGAATTTTTTTCATGGAACAGTAGGGACACTACCGTGCATCGTCTCACCTCTCCACCTTGGGAGCTGCCTTCCCTGTGCTGCGGTTGCAGTAGCGGTGATACCTCTTCACTTCTTCCTGCACAATGAATAGCACCAATATGTCAACAAGATTTTTAATTCTCCAAGCCCCAGATGAAACACAGGAGGAGCTGTGCTTCCATAAGACATACAGTAATAATAAATCTGCAGCATTTTGTGTATGTGTAATTGTTCCTCCACCCACGCACACTGTTTGTCTGGCATATCTGTGAAACTGCTCTTTTTTTATCATTTGTTTCTGTTATCTGTTTAACCTTAAGAGTGGCAGCGTGCCCAGGTCTATTAACATAGGCATAAATAATCATAAACAGAGAGTGGTGGGAGAAAGCAACTGCTATGTTATTGCTGATGCATAACAGCATGCGTGCGCTCTGCAGGTGTCAGCCAGCCAGACCCCGGCTCCAAGCCAGGGGGGCGAGGCTCATCTCGGGCAGCTCCAGGGCCACTGCCGTGAAGCTGAATGGGCCTGGACAGATGGATGTGCTTCCAGAACAACAGAGCAGCTCCACTTCATCTCAGTCATTCACTCATCTCTCTGCTAGCCAGCAGGGCGCAAGCTTCGAGCATTTCTTCATGTGCGTTTAACTACATCGAGGCTGTGACAACTAAAGAGGGTGATGGTACATTCAGCTCACATGTCGCATACCCTCGTAGTGATGAACGCACAGAGAATTAGCGCATGACACCATCAATCCTAACAGCTCTGTGGGGTGTTTTAGTGTTTTTTAGCTTATTGTTTTAGTTTTGCAGAAAGCAACTTCAGCACAATGCTGCCTTGGATCAGTGTCGCCACAATTTTCAGCCTCATTTCCAACTGCAGAAGGCAGCTGCTGAAAAGCAAACAAGCAAAAAAGCTGTGATCAACGCACTGCATTCTACCTGCTCAGCACCAAAGAGCAGACAGGCAAAGTCAGTGACTAGCTGGGATATGTTTAGAAGCTAATGTGCCAGATACTTCCCTCCCATTGGTGCTGGGGTTGGTGTTGACCAAAACAGAGCTGAAAAAAAAGTGAATATTGGATTTACATTGAGGCTGTCAGGTGGACACATGACACCAAGTGAATACTAAAGATATCAAGTCTGCCGGACGTGTAAAGCAGCTAGTAGAATTCTCCAACTGCTCTCACAATCTCCAATTTAAACATCATCCCACAAACTCTCTAACAGAGTTTACACCTCTAACAGTTTACAAAGAGTGCCATTCATTTTGCCCTCTGGCACTGAATGCATGCAAACAAAAAAAAACTACTCTTTGGAAATCATAGTGCAAAATGTTGTACTACAATATACCAATGAATCAAAACATTATGACCACTCACAGATGTAGTGAATAACTTTAATTATCATGTAACAACAGTGCATGCTAAGGTCTGGGACTTGTTACAAGGTCAGTGTCACAGTGGGTTCTTGTGGTCAAAGTTGTGTTGGATGCAGGAGAAGCTGGTGGGTGTAAAGGTGTTATACAGCCCATGCCTTGATGGACTGGGGATGTTTTTCTGGCACACAAAGGACCTCCAGCATCTCAGTCAGTGGCGGCCATAATGCTTTGGCTCCACAGTGTGCATAGTTTCACACCTTTGCGTATGTCTGGGTACATGTAGTGCAAACACTGTGCGCTGTCTGTGAAGTTGCTCAACTGTTCTGAGTGTTTGTGCTTGTCCACAGTGAAGCCGGCGGGGATTAATAAGAGTTCAGGACATCAGCATGCTGCAGGACGTCCGATGGAAGCCCGAAGACGGTTTAAGATGTGTCAGCAAGTGCTGTGCTATAGACTGCTGTCCAGATACTCAGGCTAAAACAAGAATCCATGACAAACAAACGGTGGTGGAAATGGTGAAACTAAACAAATGATATGGCAACATACAGTATCCATTTACAGGAAGTGTCAAATGACAGAAATGTCTCCTTTAAAGCCAGAGCAATATATCTTATGACAATGAGTAGTTGCCTAGTTAGCCTACACTACATGACTGAACATTAAGAGCAATACAAATATGAGTAAAGCATCAAGTGTCACAGTAAAAGTTTCACTATAGAAATGTTACTGTTCCCTTGAGTTTTCAAAGATTGCTCCATGTGCTAGCCATACCCACTGTAACTCATTTTATGCAGCAACTATATTTTGTGCCTTTACAGCAAACCATAACACCTTGGGTCACTTGCCTCTAGACAGAGTAACAGAAATACCAATATAGTGTAATATTATGGCAGCTAAAGACAGGAGAAATGCAGTACTTGTATCCATTAGGTTACGACAATCTTTTAAATGAACTGCTGAATGTGTGATTGCATAAAAACAGGGATATTGATGGAACGATCCTGTGCTGGGCAGGTAAACAGCATAATCACATTCATTTCAATATAAAAATAAGCTTTCAGCCGGTTGAAAGGCTGGGGAAGACGAGGGCGGATGGCAACAAGCATCATGTCACGGAAAAATGACAGAAGGGAGGAAAAGAAGAAGGAAGAGGAGACAGCAACAGCACATAGCAGAAAGTCTGCTGCCCTATTAAAATCATAACTTCTGAGAGTCCTAGTTCTATCACAGAGATTGATGGTAGGCAGAGCTGAATGTCCACCCTAACACACACACACACACACACACACACACACCAGACAAAAGTGTATTCCCTCTGGTGTGTGAGAGATGGTCAGCTCTTGATGCCCTTCAGTGTAGTGAGGTCTCTTAGTGAAATAAACTCCCACACACATACCGGTCGGATCTCAGAGGGTTTGATTGTAGTCCGGTGATGTGCTGAAACATTGGGCTACTGGCTTGTTTGGCAACTTGACTTACCGATCAGCCCGGGGAAACATCCAATCAGGTGGAAAGCCGCACTGGTGGAAATGCTCTTTGGCCGCAACATCGGAAATCAATTAACATGCAGTATGTGCAAGGAGCGATACAGAAGTCGACCTTTACTCTTTCGTCCGAGTCCCTGAACACAAACGAAGCCCGCTGAGAGGTAGATGATGGGTTCCTGTCATTACATGTTTGAAATATAATTTTCTCTTCATGTTATAGAATACAACAAAAGTATTTCTAGTGAAGGAAATTAATGTGTTTATGTAATTTTGCTCCTTTTGAGGAAAGAGGAAAAGAAAAAGGGGCTCAGGTTCAGAGGTGTAAACTGACAAATAACCCTAATAAACTTTTACGGACTGAAACTACAGTAAGAGAGCAGTTTCATACTGATCAGATAACGACAAGTAGCCTGCTGCAGTTACACAGCAATCAATATCAGGCCAGAGCAGGCACTGTAAACTGACCTGTACGGCACAGATATGAACAGTGACACAGAGGAGTCTTACATCACGCACAGATACAGATGTGAGATTAATTTCTTGATCATATTTCATAGAATTAAGCAGTTTATCAAGTGAAGACAGGCCCATTCTTTAGAGCCATACACAGGTTGTATAGTTTTGACTAAAAAAAATTTTATCATGACCCTGGAAGAGTTTGTTTTGTCTGACCAACAGCCAGTAGTCAGTTTACCATGATATAAAAACAGCAAAAAGCACCAAATCCTCACATTAGAGGAACATTTCTGCCTGAAAGACATTAACTGATCTATTACCAAAATCACTGTTGATTAATTTTATGCTGATTTTGACCAGTTATCTAGTTCACACAGATGACAACCAGTATGACTCCTCAGTTCTGTATGTGTTCAGCTGATAATACCACAGTGACAAATGCTGAACATTTAAAGGGGTTGGAACAATGGATTTTAGGATGTTCACTGAGGGGATGCAAGAGAGTATCAGTAAGAAAGAACAGGAAGGTACGAGATTATCCTAAATGGAACAGGAGAAGAAGACACCGCGAGAAGCGTGGGGGAGGGTGAGATGTGATGAGTAGAGGTGAAGGAGGTGAGCGAGTGAGAAGATGATCATACAGTCTATCAAAATGCAAAATGGAGCACTTGGGACTACTCCCCCTGCTACTATTAACCAGCAGAGAGCTGCTCTGGTTAACATATGGTGGGGAAGAGAGTCAGCACACACACACACACACACACACACAAACACGCACGCACGCACAGACGTGCATGCCTGTCATGGGTGTGGGGGCTTCTTCTACTGATCAAAGACTATGCTCACTTATTATGACCAAACCAGCCTTCCAAGACTCTGTAATGGGATGAGAGGAGTGTGTGTGTGTGTGTGTGTGTATCTGAGACCACATGTGTGCATCCTTGTGTACATTTTGGAGGAGCTATGGTGGAGTTTAATAAAAGATGCATTTTCTTTTTTCTGCAGCATTGAACCAGAGTGTGCACACACACACACACACACACACACACACACACACACAGACACACAGTCTTGGTCATATGACCACGGTGGGCCAAGAGACGGCTATCTGTCAGCTTGCAGGCTCATCTCGCTCCTGTGCAAGTTATTACGACTCAATTGCGGAGCGTTTGAGTGAGCTGGCACAAACTGCACTCAGCACAGTTCTGTCCCACTAGGGGAGAGACAATAATGCACTTCTGAAATATGACACCCTTTCCTGGCGCAGCGCTCCCTCTGTGCACATCCTTCTATATATTACAGAACGCTGTGTCCATGTCTGACTCCCGCAGTTTACACTGATGAACTGATACTGGCCAAAACCAATGATACAAGGTCTGAATGATACTGTACCGATCTATGTTGGACTTTCTTTTTATTTATTTTGCCAGTGTTCATCCAGGGAAAGTCCCTTGAAGTTAAAAACCTCTTTTCCAAGGGCGTCCTTGCCAAGACAGTGCATATATAGTTACAGACAAAGAAAAAACATAACAGACAAAAACATATAAAATCTATAAAACCCAAGAGCAAACTGACTATAAAACAGCACTGAAACCAGGAATTAAAAAACTTAAAGAAGCAGACAAGGAATCATTCACGTTTGGGAATTTCTGCTTCCTGTTGAGCACAAACACAAGCTCTTTAAGAAGGTGACATGCACATACATTACTTTTCTGTGTGATCAGTGAATTGGGAGCAACAACGGGCTTCATGTATGATATTGTTGAATGATTTCAAAATTCCAGCAGCATCACACCAGGCCAGCTGTTTAAATAAGCTCTGTGTAAAAGTGTTAACAACATGGGCCGTGGCCATAAAATTCAGCTGTCCCATTGATTATGGGGTAAAAGCTGGATAGATTAATGTGCTTCTCAGGGGGTTCATGCCTCAGCAATGAATCTGAATCACTCACACAGGCACAGCAAGTGGAGCAGTCTCCATATCCAATAACCTGCTTTTCTACCCTCACTCATATTTCACACGCCAATTACTGGTTAGTCCTTCAGCAAGCTTCCTCGCGTCCTCCTTGGCAATCTCATATGAACCTCCTCTGACACGGCGTGCCACTGAGTTAAGCAGGATCATTTTGGAAATTTCATTCTGGGAAAGTGATAATGAAATTCATTTGTCTAGTTGTGCAGTGGAAACAGACTGGAACAAATGTGGAGATGAGAAAGTTCAGGTGAACATGCAGTGAACGAGAGAGAGAGAGAGAGAGAGAGAGAGTGCGCGTGTGTGTGTGTGTGTGTTGTGGGATTGCACCATCGTAATGTATTGCACAGTAAGTCAAAAGCTGTGATGGAACAGTGCTTTCAGAGCTCATACACTCAATATCCCCTGCTGCCGATAATGCGCAACACTACATCACTGGCATTAAATATTCAGAAGCTCGATAGAACCAGGTGAATTTGTGCACCTACACTCGGCCACGCACACATTCCATACTTCTTCTGGAGATGATTCAAGCCAAACTAACTTCCACTTACATTATGAAGTCCATTTCGGATCAGCTGCCTGAGTTTCAAAAAATTTGTTGCCCCTGTTCATGAGCTCTGGTCCCAACTTGAAGCACAGGGCATGTTTGGCCATGCCCTCACCACTGTCTGCTGACAATGAAGTCATTTATATCAAGAGGTACAATACAGTATGTGCTATTAATGAGATATTGTCATCTGCTTCTAAGACAGAAATCTTTTTGTGACCTCAAGAAAACATAAAAAAAATTCCTAGACCAATTTGAATTCAGCCAATTGTGCCGTTGTAGAGCAGGTTTCACTGTCCATGGTGCTGATACTCCTCTGCCTGCTCAGCAGCTGTGGGGAACAGTTGCCTAAACACTGTCACGCTGCCTGTAGAATGGCTGTTTGAATGGACTATATGGTCTTCTTCTTTCTTTTGGGGGACTGATTGCTACTGTGCAGTTTATGCTCAACTTGCTGCTCCAAAAAAAGATCAGAAAGTCAGTTACATCACTGCTGAAACGCACCCTCACTGAAGGAGAGGATGCCGTCATGTTTTCCCAGGGCGCTAAAGAAATCTACACAACCCAGTTTACAGCAAAAACATGAACTCCAATAGAGTTTATGTCCATCGTCCTCCTTTGGAAGCCTCTTACCTGGTTATTAATGCACAGAGCAAGGTGCTTCCTGTCCCGAGCGACAGCCTGGGTCCCGCTGCGCAGCCTCGCCTCCTCTCCCTGGTGCATGCTTCTGGAAGGACACCGCTCAAGTTAACACACAAAAACTCTCCAAATATGAAATCTGCTTTAAGCCCTCAGCATGTGAACAGCCTGTACTCTCCTCTGTCGAGCTGCAGAGAGCACCGTCATGCAGGATTTTATCACACATCAGTGCATGTCGAAGCAGCCTATGCTGGAGCTTCTCGTTTATCCACAAATAAACACTGTTGTCTTACATTTATGACTAAGATCAGTCTGGGGACGTGGCACTAACCTGTACGCGCCGTTTCTCAGCATGACGAGATCTCACTCCGCGGTCAGGCAGAGATGAAGTGAACACTGAGTCGGGAGCAGCCGGAAAGAGACCAGACTTGGAAAATTCTCGCAGCCAATGGGATGCTGAGCGTGTGCGCGTTTTTTTTTAACACTTCGCCCTCTGAGTGTGTATTGACAGTGTCATTTAACTTGGCAATAGGCTTAATAACAGCATGCATTATCTCTCTGGGCAGTCGCGTAGCTACTATATGTCAGCCTATTGCAGCTTTTGCACATTTTTGACCCATGGGGAACATGAGACAACGGATGTCCTTGAGTTATTTAGTGGGGGTAATTATTTAGATGGTAAAAACAGAGCCTATGGCATATGTTCCTCATCACAGAGCTGTGTTTTTGTAAGAGAGGTGCAAAAACAGGGGGTAAAACACTCGGACACAAGTCTTACACTTAGTCACTCAGGCTCTCCACACTTCGAGATGAATCCAGGTACCCCCTGAAAAGAAAAAAAGTGATGCAATTTTATTTTTTTATGTTTTACAAAAGCGTGTATGTTAACCGAGATCATTTCATTCATATCAGAGGCAGCTTATCGCAGCATTAACGGCACGCGCCCCGAAGAGCAGCTCAGTAAGTATTTTTTGCTACGTTTACAACTCTTTGTGTATATATTAAATATATTTTTGATAAAATGTTTTTTATCCCTGGGAGCAGCTATTTTAGAGCATATGAACAAGCTTTACGTGAAGAGCAAACACTCGAGAGAGTAAACTGCAAGGCGACCGGTAAGTTTAAAAGAACCATGTTTAAAATATATATACACACCTTACGTCAAAAAATAAATACTAAGTTCTCTATTCTCTAAAAAAGAAACAGGCGCTCTGCGTGATCAGCAACAGCATCCCCTAACTCAGGAAAGTA
>NW_018128047.1:484287-495494 GCF_001952655.1 Monopterus albus
GGTGTGGTTATGCAAACAGGACCTTTTTCAACACTACAATCTCCTGCCACTGCTGGCTGGCACGGAATAAAGTGGTAATCTCGTACCCCCACCTGTTAAAAATCTTTATCCAAGTTATACAGCGCAGGTTCAGAGTCTCCTGAAATACACCACATTCTGTGTTGAACCTGTACATACTCATTACTCCGTTTTTATCCCCTAGCCCTTGCGTACAGGGCCAGCTCACCGGTTGTATACTGAAACACGTACCCGACATACCCAGACAATAATTTCAACTCACCACAAAGTGAAGCATTCGGTGGCTTTTGAATTCTGCACAGTTGCATGGTGAATTTTTTCGGAGCTCGAGACAAGGCTGACTCCTCGGTCAGCATCACGGGTACGTTGCTGATAACCCCGTATAAGGGGGAGGGTGGGGGGCTTGGGCGCAGGACAAAGCTTCTGATTGGATAACCTTTCACCTAGAACTGTCAAATCGAGTTTGATGAAGGCCGGTATCTATACTGTGTGTGGCGGTGTAATGGTTTACACTACACAGGTGTGGGCTGGGAGCCAAAGGGACGCACAAGTTGAACAAACACCCCCATTTGGTATTTTTGACGAATCCCACGTCATCCTTTGCAGCTAGGTGAGCTATAGACAGGAGGGGCAAATGTAATGAGAGTGGCTCCATCTAACAGAGGTTTAACTTTTGTTTGGGGGCTAGACGTCCAAGTTACCAAACTACCAGAGTTCATCTTCTTCCTCTTTTGAATGGAGGATTTTCACATCTGTCCACTGACTAATTACTACAAAAGAATCCTGCTATCAGTGTCCTACAGCCTTATTTTTCTGGTGGGCCTGAGTTTAAACGGTGCTCTGCTGTGGAGCGTGTGCGGACGTACGCGCCACTGGAGAAGCACGGTGATTTACATGACCAACCTCGCAGTAGCGGATCTGCTCTACTGCTGAGCTTGCCTCCTCTCATCATCAGCAATGCCATGGGAGGTCTGTGGCCCTTTGGGAACATGCTCTGCCAATCAGTCAGGTTTTCTTCTTTGTCAACCTTCACTGCAGCATGATGTTTCTCACTTGCATCAGCATGCACCATTTCATTGGAGTGTGCTTCCCCATTGCCACCGTGCGCCCCAGGACTAAAAAACTGGCATTTTTTGCGTCAGGCTTGGTTTGGGTCCTGGCTACTGCAGAGATTTTACTGACACTTGTGTTTGCGCGCACGGGAGTGATTAACAACATAACTGTATGCTTTGAAATGACCACCGCGACCCAGTTTAAAGTTTACTTCCCCTATGGGCTGTTTTTAGCCATAGTGGGTTTTCTGATCCCATTCATCACTGTTGTCATCTGTTACTGCTCCATGATCAAAGTGCTTCATTGCAGGGCTGCGGACAGCATCTCCACGGCCAGAACAGCTTGTATGCGCAACAAATCCCTGTACATTCTCTTGGTTGTGTGTCTCATGTTTGTGGTATGTTTTTTGCCTTATCACTTTGTTCGGACCGTGTACTTGTTTGTGAGAGTCTCCATGCCCGGAGACTGTCATCTGTTGAACGCGGTCATGATCTCCTATAATGTCTGGAAACCGGCTGTCAGTTTTAACTGCTGCGCAAATCCTTTCCTCTATTTCTGGGGCTCTGGTGGGTACAACAAGCTCTGGGTCTGGCTGCGAAGGAAGAAGAAGAGAGTGCAGCCTAGCATCTGGCTGGTAGGTGGGGGCAGCATAAACATGTCTTAGAGAGCATCTAGAGGACACTTGAGTCTATACAGTGACTTTGAACATGAGCCAGTGGACAGTAATGAGGACTGTGCCAACACTGTCTGCAAGCTGTGCTTATAAATTGTTTTATTATTTTAAATATAAAAATATTTGGCAATATTCAACTGGTTATAAAAAAGTGCCTGACTTGTGAGACATGCTTTTTGCATGCTGCAATACTGACACGGGTAAAGGTGGGTTTTAAAAAGCAGATGTGGCCAGAAGTCATATTAAACACCTGAGGAATACCTGGTGTCTGTAGTGTGCAGGAGAACATGGTGGTGGCAGCATCATGGTTTGGGCCTGCTTTTCTTTAGCAGGGACAGGGAAGATGGTTAAACTTGATGGGAAGATGGATGGAGCCAAATACAGGACCATTCTGGAAGGAAACCTGATGGAGTCTGCAAAAGACCTGAGCCTGGGACGGAGATTTGTCTTCCAACACGACAATGATCCAAAACATAAAGCAAAATCTACAATGGAATGGTTCACAAATAAACATATCCAGGTGTTAGAATGGCCAAGTCAAAGTCCAGACCTGAATCCAATCGAGAATCTGTGGAAAGAACTGAAAACTGCTGTTCACAAATGCTCTCCATCCAACCTCACTGAGCTCGAGCTGTTTTGCAAGGAGGAATGGGCAAAAATTTCAGTCTCTCGATGTGCAAAACTGATAGAGACATACCCCAAGCGACTTACAGCTGTAATCGCAGCAAAAGGTGGCGGTACAAAGTATTAACTTAAGGGGGCTGAATAATTTTGCACGCCCAATTTTTCAGTTTTTTTATTTGCTAAAAAAGTTTGAAATATCCAATAAATTTCGTTCCACTTCATGATTGTGTCCCACTTGTTGTTGATTCTAAACAAAAAATTACAGTTTTATATCTTTATGTTTGAAGCCTGAAATGTGGCAAAAGGTCACAAAGTTCAAGGGGGCCGAATACTTTCGCAAGGCACTGTATACACACACACACACACACACACATATGTTATAGGCACAGCTGTGTGGTTTATATGAAAAGCACAATGCCTCTTGTGTGGGTCAAACAAAAAATAACCCAAGACAGGTTCCAATTGAATCTGGTGATAACTGGTCAAAAACGTGCCCATCTAAATACCCAGAATAATTAGTGAGAAAAAAGCTACAATAGCTCATTCAAATAGAAACACTTTGGAAGCCTCCTCTTTCAGTGCATACTTGGAAAGCTGAATGAAGGGCATCATTTCAGAACGCTCCTGTGGGCAAGTGATGACACATGGGCTGAGTAGTGGTCTGGGAGCTGAGAGCAGAGAGGACAAGACAGAGTCAGTGACGAGGGAACGCAAAAACGGCACAACTGTATTAAAAGAGTTGCTTGTGTTTAAGCTGTTGCAGTAAAACTAATCCTCACGGCATTCTATTAAAAAAGGAAAACACATTTATTGCCAGTGTCAAGATTAGAGTCAATGGATTAATAAAAGGCCTTCAGTTTGAACTGTCTAGTCATACTAGTAGTGTGTGTGTGTGTGTCAGTACTGTAACTGTGCACCCAACCTGGAGAGGTAACTGTTGCGCAAGCCAAAAGCAGACATGGGTGCTAGTCTAGCCAGCTCACCTTCTGTCGGCTTACTGCACCACCTTTTAATCCTGCAGGAATGACGTGACCACCTTTGTCATCTCTACAGTCAACACCAACATGAGCACAATCATATAATTATTACCAACACGATTAGTTGCCCACAGGCTGTTAAGGTGTGAGGGAGAACTACTGCAAAAACCATAACAAGGAATTCCAATGTTTTCAAAAATGTCTGTTTAATATAAATGTAATTTTTCCATGAGAAATCCATTATTAAATCCAACACCAGGAAATTACTTCAAGTGATTCTTAAGTGACTTTCCTTCAAATGTAATTTCTCATATCATGTAACACAGATCAACAACAGTTAACACTTGGTATCACAACACATGTACTCTGGGTTAGACAAAGACAGCACTGCTGTCATAGCAGCATGGTACAAATGATCGACAGGTGAGGAGAACATGTTTTAACATGTTTTTAGCTGTACAACAGTTTGGTCCCCCCCAAGTGTGCAATCAAAACATTTTACCTTTACGCTACTGACAGTCCAACATGTGTTGACTGTTGTGTTAAGAATTTAATTGGGACTTAATTGCCCCACTGAGGTAGTGAATGGTAATCATCCACAGTGATAACAACACAGGGAGACAAATCCTTCTGAACATTACTGGAAACGTGAGAGTTAAGCAGAGTGCATGAACATTTTGTGCTGCTCAGAGGAAACGAACAACAATCTGAGGCAGCGCCCACAACAAGTTAATCACCTGAGCCTGACAAATGAGCAAAACGCATCTACAAAACATAATTTATGTGTGGAACATATTCTTTAAAAAGGCCACATTAATAAAAGATGTAAAAAGATGAAACCGTGAATATCATTACATGGGCAAATGCAGTTGGAAGTGTGCCTTTTCCTTTTTCCTTTTCATTATAGGAATGTACCATTTGATGATGTGACAGAAAATAAATTTTTATGAACCTCTGAATGCTGTGAAAAGCAGACAGAAGAATTAAGAAATAAAAGAATTGAGCAATAAAGACTTAAATGCTAAAAAGCTGTGCTCTTAATAGGATTGTCCACCATAAAAGGTCAACGATGCATATGATTAAAACTGTATATGAATGATCTCCATCTGCCTTAGGAAGGTCCAGTAAGGAAGATCTTGGGGGGCAATTATTGTGAATGCTGACAAATGATATGAACATAAATGAGCTGCTGAGTTGTCTGCAGTTTGGAAAGTAAGAGTGCTGCAGAAAACAATTTACAAAAAGAAAAATTTACAACCATTCACAAAGTTTCAGTTCTATATACAGAACATATAAAACAAGTGGATTAGTTTAGCAACTCTATTATATTACAAGATCCATTAACACGTAATAAAACCAGGCACTGTTTATCAGCTACACTGGCACTTTTCCACAGGATAGGAGTCTCATCTTCTGCTGAACAGTGCAAACAATGTCTGTATGATGAAACGTCACGTTCAGGTTGGATTCGGTGGAAAGGGAATATTGGCAGAGACAGAGTCAGCATGAGAAGTCAGAGACTAACTGTGGAGTCCAAACTGGGATTTGTTATTTGTCAGAGTCCTGATGGGGATGAATGCAGCTATTCAACACAAGGTTACGTAACAGCCAGAGCCAGACAGTCAGTTCAGGTGGGAAGAGCCACAGATGACAGCACTGGGCTGTCGGCTGGCTCTGAAGCCCAGGACCATGTGTGTTCCCTCATCATCATCATCATCATCATCATCTGGATGTAGTACTTGACATCATGCACAGAATTGTATATTAGTCTGACAGCAAGAGGCATATGTAGTACTGATTATGTATATACAGTAGATTAGGCATGAGAGAAAATGGGAACAGAAAATAGCCATAACCACCAAGAGAGCTTATGTGGTTTGTTTTTTCATGTTGCAAAAACAAAAGTAACCAGCTCCAGGTGGCTGCTATTGACATGTCAGTCACTGTACATGAATATGAAACATAAAATGTGGTCAGCTGTGGTCATGTTTTTCTGTCATAATTAATGGCAGACATCTTTCAGTTAGTCTCAACTATTTAATGCTGCATTAACTAACTTCTCGCACTAATTGTTGAGCAGTCATGACAGCCAGAGACAGTTGCAGCAATCAGGTAGCGCAGCAGTAATAGCCGGCTCCAGAACTAACGTATATAGAATATAGTGCACTTTTTTTTTTAAATTGATTTATGCAAACGTGCTAAATCCTGGTTAATGCAGCTTTAAGTTTATTGGGGAAAAACCCCTCTGCATACAATAAGTGCTTTGCCACCACCCTTAGACAAGTAAAGCCTTTATGCAAAACATGTCGCCTCTAGCTTTCAGTCACAAAATTTATTTTTAACTGCTGGTAAATTTAGCATGGTAGACCAGACCTGTTCCCTTTTAGTCCACATTACTGATGTTTACAATTTCTAATAGGTTAGGGAGGACCATAACAAAGAATGATTTCTTTATTTTGAATACAGGATGTGTTCACACCTGTAGTTTGTACGGGTTTCATTCAGTTTTAGATGTGAATACTGGGAAATAGTATTGAAAGTGATACCTTGCTCCCTTCAGGACCATGAGCTGTACTACTGTAACAATCACTGACCTCTTTACAAACCTGAACTTTGTAAAAAATTAAAAGTAGGAGGTGGAGATGAAACATGGTTCTGAAACTCTGCATGCGAGTCATGTGAATGGGGCGTAGAATATTGGATCAAAGGACAAATCTATAAAAACACTTTAGAGCTGGTTTATGAGGAAAACACTGACATTTACTGTAACTATCACAGAAAAAATTAAATAAAATATCAGGCTCAGTCTGTTAAATCATTTAGCTTTATCTCACTGAACACTCAGACCAGAATGAAAATAGTAATAGTCCAACTTCAATCACTTTGGATCAAACCAACTGGAACAGGTTCAGCTAAGGACGCATACAGAGTAAATTAGCCGGAGGAGCTCCTGAAAGTGTTCCTATGCCACTTGATTAGATGAGTGGGTTTGTCATTGTGTTTCTGAGATGCTTGTCTAATTTCTGTATGAGTGGCTGGAAAACCAGCAATGACAGGTGAAGGGTCAAAACTACTCACTCTGCACTTGAAGTGGTTCCTTTCTGGAGTTTGGCTCTATCTGCAGCTGATCGGTTCAAATCTCCTCCTAGAACCAGACAGTGAGATTAAGCAAAGAGTGAGTCTGGTGGTAAGGACAGAGGTGTGCCTATGAGCAATAAAAGGGTACATCTCAATTCCCTTAACCTTAGCATCCATGTTTCTCTCACTTGTGGAAAAGATCCACGAAAGGAAATCAAAGAAACACATTTGTAAAGACATTAGACATTCTGTCCATCGATCGGTCACGTGAAACGTCCAATCAGTAACTTATTCCAGACAATGGGGTGTATCAGTCCACAAAAGACTTCTGCAAAGTCATTGCTCGCTTTTCAGAATAGCAATAAGAGCTTTGGGACGTCCTTCAGGAAAGCAAAATGGAACAACCTCCAGGTCGAGCAACAATCAGTTAATGGCAAAAAAACAAAAACAAAACAGGAAGAGGGGTAGGTTGGAAAAATCTGAGATAATATGGAGAGGGGGAAAAGAAAGGAGTTAAAGAAGTGATTCAGTGGGACAGTGCAAGGCTCCAGTTCTGTCTTACCTCTGAGATAATCCACAAAGTACAACATTACCACGGCCATCAGTGCAACTGCAATAAAAAAAATAAATAAGGGGGGGGGGGGGAGGGACAATGCGAAAAATCAACAAGGTCCATCTCCCTACATTCTCATAAACACACAAAGAAATTAACAGAAAGTACTGACTGCAAATGCAGGCGCAGAAAAACACCTCCAGCATCAGGTATCCTTTGGCATCTACGATGGCTCCTGCCGCCATGGCAATGAGAGCGAGTCCCAGGTTCTGGATGGACTGCATGCTGGTGGAAGAAGGCAGAAAATAAATAAGTGCCAATGACAGGAAAAGAAGCAATAATTATTGGTTGGTGGATGGCTTAAGGAAGACAAATATACATAAGGGAAGGCGTAACAAGGTCATTAAGGGTACATACAAGCCATAGGCCGTCCCCAGCTGGTGCTCAGGCACAACAAACGCCACCATGGGCCACAATGCACAGGCCAGTAAGGAGTAAGACACACCCAGCAGGGACTGGAAGACAAGCAAGCACACACGCCCTCACATTACCTTTTGTGTTTCAGTGCTCTCTGAAGAATTTCCTGCACATAAAACCAACACAGCTTGTGTATTGTGTGAGGAGTTTGTATGAGAACGTGCATTTACGATCTTATTGTGGAACTTGACGAATGGTGC
Source organism: Monopterus albus (assembly GCF_001952655.1). Classification (NCBI taxonomy): domain Eukaryota; kingdom Metazoa; phylum Chordata; class Actinopteri; order Synbranchiformes; family Synbranchidae; genus Monopterus; species Monopterus albus. The sequence goes on from NW_018128047.1 coordinate 491,941, forward strand.
TATAAAAAATAAAAAAAAAAAAAATTCAACAGTGTTGTAATGGGCTCCTACATTATTATACTGTTTTCAGTCAGCGTTGTAACAGTTTTGGTTATTAAACTTTAGAGAGCCGTTTTCCTTTTTTCCGCTCTCGCTGGTGTAAAATCAGTGGGATTCAGTTAGGAGAAAAAAAAAAATCTATTTCATGTCTTCTTGTGCACCAGCCAAGATTAAGCACCATTTGGATCAGAAGCTGATGACAGATGTTTGGCCACTGCCAATCAAATCTAATCAAACCGCACACATAGAGCTGTAAAGTGTTGGAAATTAAAAGTGGTACATTGGTAATAATCACTTTTTACTTTGAAGGATGCTTATTTATAATTTCATGGTAAAGATTAAGATTTGAAGAAGGGATGTCAATAATAAAATTGATTCATAGCTGCTAAGAATTTAATAGATTAAAAATATATGAACATGCACTGCAAAAGTCCAGGACGTGGCGTAACAGATCAGAAAAGTTACCGTGATTTGCTATAGTACTCAGAGACCCCACCAGGTGGTACCTCTTGCTGTTGAGATGGAGCTATACATTTTGGTTAGCCACCTAGCCTTTTTAACACAAGCCGAAGGGCTGTGTGGTTACTGTGAGCCGGGGGCTGAGAGTCAGGCAGCACACAGCTCTACTGCAAGCAGTACTCCAGTTAAACTCTAATTAACAGCATTTGCACATCCTGGAACATCTGTCCCAGCTGAGCAGGCGTTTCCAGCTGTGTTAGCTACAGTGATCCACACACAAGTCACTCCTGAATAAACATTCCACAATAACTTTAAATTCACTAGTCTTTCAGAGAACCTGTAAACTGACATTTGCCAAACAACACGATTCATTCAGTTCATCCAAAAACTGCCTATGAAATTAGAAGGTAACATTTTCTGGAGTACAGTGCAAAAGGTTCCCAGATGGGCATTACCATGGCGATCCATGGGTTCCAGAAGGTGAAGGCCAGCATCATGTGAGCAGCCAGCGTGGTGACCACAGCAATCATTACCCAAACCACATTCCTCCCAGTCTTATCGACTATAAAGCCCAGGACAGGAGAAACGGGAGCTGAGATGATGTACACAATACTGGGAAAGACAGAGAATGGCATGTAGGGTTTGTACTGAATAAACATTCTTTAAAGGACAATTCCACAATGCAATACAGATAAAGTACTATAGACAGCCTGAGCCTCATACTGGTGCCTGACTGTCATTCTGTAGTTGGAGCTGAGTGACAGTAATGTGAATGAAGACAACCTCTCTGCCAAAATCAGCCTTCGTGTGCGATGCTAAGTTGAGTTTTATGATGTCCCCAGCTCAGGAGGCTGAACATTTCTCAGCTATCAAATTCAGATGCTGACATTTCCAAATTCAGGAAATGTTATTTGACCAGTGAATCACTGGAATAAGACAAACACAGCTCACAAAGAAAATGAAAAATACCTGTTGACAGCTCTGGCTTCAGCTGGGGAGAAGCTGAATTTTTCAATGAAGAACACCCTGGGAAAAAAACAAAAACAAACCACAACACTAGATGACAGGCTCACAGTACAGAGAGCTGCTTAGCCTTTATGTTGATGTGCCCACGGGAGGAGGAGAAATCGAGTTGACTCCTGGAAAAGGTAGCTCTCAGTCTTCCAACACTGTTTTCCACCCAATTTGCATAACAACTATTTGCTCTGTAAGCACTGACCCTCTGTGGAAAAACATGTCAGTTGCTAAGTGATTTGAGAGTGCCTTTCAGTGAGGCGAATGCAGGTTGTGATAGCTTCAATTGGTTTCTTTCACTGCACACCCATTTGTCAAACCTCCTTCCATCTCTGACTACATCTGCCTCCCTTTGTGGTTTGTTGGCAACAGCAGTGTGCGGCGGCACCGCTGAGTCTTTCCTTAGACACAGGCATTGTGCTAATTCTTTAAATGATACCACACGATCTGACCACATCGCCACCGTATTTAGGACGGGACTTCTTTTCTTTCTTCACATAAAGAGGAGTAGCTATTGTGACACAGTTTTAAAACAGGCACAGAGTTCAGCAAATCGAGAAATACAACCACTATGGTTCAAATGTATATGTGGTTATATCAGAACTGCATTACACAGAGAGCTGTTTCTGTTATTTAGCCTAGCCCCACTGGTATCAATGGAGTGGTCCAAACAGAAACACCCAGGGTTTTCCCTACCACAGAGAGGCTGTAATCCCAGCGCTGAAGTGTTTTCGCAACCCAATCAAATGTATAAAGATGAATATCAGAACAAAGGTAAACACAACAGTGAGCTACATGCAGTGAAAAATAACAGAGGGGTGACTTGATTGAATGACCTGTCAATCAACAATCAATGTTTGGACAAACGGTTGCGTGACTGGCAGCATCGTCAATCTAATCAAACAGCCAACTGGATATTTCTCTGTACTGTCAACTCAGGATAGTAGTTACAGCCATCAATATGGTCAGCCGCCACAAAGAATACATGAAGTAGGCTACAACTTTGCTGGGGAGTAATTGTTGTGAGTGGTAACAATAGAGATACAGTAGCAGAATGTAGCCTGTTTTACAAGTAACAAAACTGCTAACGCATCTAACACCTATTGAAATGGCAAAGTAACATTACATAAATAATGTTAAATATAAGTTAGAATTTCCTTCAAATAATTAAGCCCCCAAAAATAAAACAAAAACAAAATGGCTGAAACCATCTGAAAAGTCCTTGCACGACTGCTGCGTTACACTGCACTTGTTTCAGCTTGTACCTAGCAAACTACCAAATGAACATATGCTGACAACTGAATGAGAAAGACTGGCAGCACTGTCTATCCAAAGACAATGTTCTGACTGAATTACTTGACATGGTATTGATGCAATACTCACTGTCCCAGTCCAATAAAGGGGAAAACGGCAACGTAGTAGCCCACGCAAATGATGAAGATGAGCCACAGAGTGATGGGGAAATCTTTCACATCTGTCAGCTTGATCACCTCCCCTAACACACAAGGCATGCAGATCAGCTGGAGAGCACTGCGAGCTTTCAACAAGTGCAAATGACGAACAATGACTTTTCTGACAAAAGAAGTGGGAAGGTCTAAAGGAATAACTCAACAATGTAGCACATGATAAGAAGATTGAATAAAATTAGGGCCATTGTAAAAAATGTTTTTGGGTTATGACTTTTTCTGAGATTAATTCTGACAATTTTGAGAAAAAAAAGTCAGAACTTATATTTTACAGTTGCCCTAATCTTCTTCCCTATATAATGAACTGTCCCTCATCATTAGAAAGAAAGCACACAGAAAGCACTGAAGCCAATAAACTGCCAAAATGTTAATCCAAAGTATATAACAAATCCAAACTGTGGCTTTGCAGTGGGCTGTGGTCCACATTGACTACTGGAAGCATTCCAGTAGTTATTGACAGATGTGGGTCAAAGAAGAAAAACAAATTGATCTTAGAACACATTACCTGTTTTGCCTTGTTCCTTGTGAAGGATCTTCTCTGCTCTTTTGTCAAGGAATCCCAACACCAAGGCACAG
>NW_018128047.1:495621-500461 GCF_001952655.1 Monopterus albus
AACCAGCTGGTTGCAGCAGCTAGTGAAAGAAATTAAACACAAAAATATGGAGGGAACAAAAAAAAGTAAGGAAATGCATGTTCTCACTTTCAGTTTGTTGATAAGATTATTAAGAAATTCAAATTAAGAGAGCTGACAGCTGCTGAGTGATTTTACTGTTCATCTGGATTTATCTTAAAGGCTCAGATTAAAGTTTAATTAACAGTGGTAGAGACAAACTATAAAACACACAACTGCAAGGTGTGCAAAAGTGAAAGCACTTTTAGCATAACCAAGTAGCAGCTGGAGAAAATTACAAGAACTGACACTGCTCCTACATCTCGTGATTAATCTGTAGCAGCGAGCAGCACTTTTACTTCTCTAAACCACTTCTCTCTGCGTTATCTGAGAACATGAGTTACACAGAAAGGATCTAGTATCTCAGACATGTAACCTGAGTTATAAGTCTTAACTTTCGGTGTGTAATACTTGCCTATCATGAGTGATATGCCTAGTACGGTATAACCAGGAGAGCCGACGAGGACTGCCACTCTGTTGTACACCCAGCCCATGATGTTCATGTTCACTGTGCTGCCCTTGAGACAGGTGGAGAGGAGGGGGTCTATCATGACATGTATTTTGTATAGTGGGTTCATTCACTATGGTCAAAGGTAAGAAAAGCATTAACAGGCTCCTTTGGCGCTCACCAGTCGAGCCATGCTCAGCTGAAGGCCAAACACCAGATTGAGCTCCTTTCCTTTGAACCAGTTCACTGCGTAAGTGTTCTGGGCTACAGCCAAGGACTCGCCTCCAATACTACCAAGGAAAAGAAAACAGAGGAGGAGCATGTAGTACAAGACCTGAGGCCCAGAGCTGAATGTCCTTTAACAGATTAAGGTCTGTGACGAAATAAGTGGGCTTAGTTTTAGACATACGCTGCAGGTTGAGGTTTATTAATGTGAATTTTGGAGATTATAAAAGAGAAAAGTAGAGTATGTGTGGCAAGATGACAAAATTATTTCTTTACCCAAACACAAAACGTCCTAATGCCATCACCCAGAAACGATTTACCAGAGCTCCAGTCGCAAATATGATCTGTGTAGATGTGGAAAAGGTCAAACACAACAAAGAAAACAATCTGAGTGACATCTACCGTCTGCACGTATGTATTCCTATTTAAACAGATTACACAAATTAGAACATTTTGGTGGCTATATTCTCTTTCTTTCATAAAATATCTTTCACATTTAGACTTACCTGTCCAACACAGACAAAGAGGGAAAAAATTATGGTTCCCAGCCTATAAAAACACAGCAAAACACACATGACCTACTGTAGATGACAAGCACAACAGCTACAGGACACTTTCACTTATGGTGAATACACTGTACGTAATAAACGGAATTAAAGTAACTGTTGGCTCTCTGTACCTGATGCCAAAGACCCTGTCTATTAGGAATCCCCCAAAGAAGCAGAGAACCACATTGGGCCAGGAGTACCAGGCATACAGCTGCATGAAGCCAGCAGTGTTCAGGTTCAGATCCTGGCACAGTCAGGAAGGAAACACATCAGTTTGGGCTTGGTCACTTCAGTTCACACCATTCAAATCTAGGCATGGAGCATAAGGTGTTGTTTGTGGGCTGAAATTCTCCAGTGGTAAAACACAGGAGTAGGTTTCGTTTTGGATTGTTGATTTACTGAGGGTTGGGTCCCAGGCAGGAGTCAATGTGAACTGTTGAACGTATGGTCTAACGCCCTGTACAGCTTTACTTTAAACAGAGGATGAATTAGTCTACCTGGAGGACTTGAGTTTGAAGTGCAGCCGGGTTGTCATAACAGAAGTAGCTTCCTGAAACAAATGAACTAGATAAACAGACTACAGAGGTAATGACACCGCATCTCTTTAACGTTACACGAACCACGATGGACAAAAACACCACACACACCTTCTTTAAGTTAAGTGTAAGATACGAAATTTTAATTACAAATCCAGAATAACTCGTCGGGCCGGTTAGGGGAGTTGGGGCTTTGTGCTACTCACCGAACCCCAAGAAGCACATGAACACCAGGACAATCACTCGGTGCAGCAGGTGACTGGGGTCGCAGATGGCCGGCAACGCTCTGCCGGGTCCGCTGGTGGACGACCCCTCGCCCTCATCTCCCAACAAACTCTGCCGCTCCTCATACTCCGCCATATTCGACAGGAAAATTAACGGCAGCGAGGAGAGTGTAAGCGATCGATCATATGACCCGCGTGGGGCGTCACGTGGTGTTACGCGGCGTTCAGGCGACGCCGGTAGAATGGGGAGAACAAGAACACGCGACTTCATGGTGTCCGTGCATTGATTCGGTGTTTTCGTTGGTTGTCCCCGCGGTGGCTACAGATTAAGGAGATATTAGATGCATGTTGTTTGTCTTATGGACAGCTCAGCACTGTCATAACATTAACTGGCTGAAAGCAGCTGTTGAACAGTGTCTGAAAGACCAGTTTTTGCAAAAATGGCAAAGTGAGTTTTAAAATGTCATTGTGTGATCTATATCTACAACCCCAAATCAGAAAGCGTTGGGACAGCAAGTAAAATCAAAATTAAACTTAAAAATAGTGGTGTGTAAATCATCGGTGCCCTGTATTACATTGAAAACAATAGAGCAGCACATTATTTGATGTTTAATACCTCTTCATTTTTTTTCTTTGTTCAAAATAAACACTCACTTCAAGTCTGATGCTGCAACACATTCCAGAAAAGGTTGGGATGGTGGCATTTGTGCTGGACTGGCCTGCCTGCAGTCCCAACATGTCCCCAATAAAATGTGGTGCATTTTGAAACGCAAGTCATGTCAACGAAGACTCAGGACTGTCGTGCACCTTAAGACTTGTTTGCACGAACAATGGGACAAAATTACACCTGACACACTTAATCACTTGGTGTCCTCTGTCCCTAAACGTCTTTTAAGTGTTGTGAAAAGGAAGGACAACATCACACCTGGTAAACACTTTGCTGCCCCAATCAAAATTGAAGTGAGTGTTTATTTTGAACAAGGAATATAGTTGATGAGGTATCACATCAACTACTGTGCTGCTCTATTGTTATCAGTGTAATACAGGACACAGATGATTTACACATCACTATTTTCAGTTTTAGTTTTGATTTTATATGCTATCCCAATGTTTTCTGATTTGGGGTTGTACAAATTAAGCAAGAATTTAAGTTAGAAAAGTGTAAACTATGTAGAAGTCATGTGTATAGTCAAGCCATCTGTAATTTTAGACTGAATAATACTAGAATCCCTAAGGTGGTTGGGTGATATAAAGGTTTAGACAGAAATGCAGAGGTTTTGTGACCCGTGTAATGGTAAATTAGTGGACAACAAATTCTATATTTTGTTTGAATGTAAAAATGTAAATATTAAGTATTACAGAGAAAAGCCTCCTGGGCACCTTCCTAGGGAGGTGTTCCGGGCATGTCCCACCAGGAGGAGGCCCCGGGGAAGACCCAGGACACGCTGGAGGGACTATGTCTCTCGGCTGGCCTGGGAACGCCTCTGCATTCCCCCGGAGGAGCTGGAGGAAGTGTCTGGAGAGAGGGAAGTCTGGGCATCTTTGCTTAGACTGCTGCCCCCGCGACCCGGTCCTGGATAAGCGGAAGAAAATGGATGGATGGATGGAGAAAAGTATTTGCGAATGTATTATTTGAAATCCCTTTTTATCTTTAAAGCAATATTACTGTTACAAGCACATAAACAGTTGGGTGCTTTTGTGAAGAATGCATAACCCTTGTTCAGATGATTTCATTCCTGTTGAATGTCCTGTTATGTTAGTGTCTTAGACTGTTTGTACTCCACACCATGTACTCATGGCTGTGAGCAAATAAAAATAAATGAAAGTAGCTAGGCTACTGCAAAATAAAACAACCTATCACAACAACAACCTCTCGACCTTATTGGGGGAAAAAGGAACCAATTTGTTTAAATTTTTGTAAATTTGCTGACAATATTTATGACCCCAAGGGGCTGTTTAAAAGGCACTGGGGACAAATTTACTGTAGCCATGGGTCAGTCTCACTGCTCTTTCCTCTTTTTAGCAGCAACAAACAGATGATTTCTAATAAACCCACTGTGCTGCTTGCTCAGCAACAGAGTGAGAAGTTTAACAAAAAGCTGTAAAAACTGTTTTTGTTGGTTAGTTTGTTTTCAGGAGATGGAAGAGCAGTAGAGTGGTGAATTTTGGACTGGATTCGCTGGTATCTTGAAGCATAACCCCCAAGGGACGCTGATGTTTGTGTGTTTTCTGGACGTTTAAGTAGGCATGTCACCAAAAACAACTCTACAAAGTTTCAGCACTGTGTGTTTGCCTGTTTTTTGGGCCTTCTTTACCCCCTAGTGGCAACAACTGATTATTGCAGCTTTTAAGACTTTCTCAGGCTTGCTCATCTCTCTACTTTGCCCATTTAATTTTCAAAGTTAATGTTACTGGTGTTGTTGCATGTTGCTGAGCTCCATCTCTGTTTTAATGAGTTGACTTTGAAGTCGTGTATATAAAATGTACATCACTCTTTTAAACTTAAGTGATCAGTTTTATCATTTTTTAGGGATAGCAAAGTGTTATGGTTTAGTCCCCCTCACCTGGAGGGTGAGGGAGAACTGGGGTTGGACTCAAGATGGCTGACCCAGGTGCTAGTACAAAAAAGGTGGTTTAATGGAATAAAACCAACATAACAGAACAGGGTCCATAATACATACAACAAGGGAAGGCCAGTGATGACTAAGGAGACCAGGACGGTAAACACACAAACCAACGACAGGAACTAGGATAGAGGATGAGAACGGACAGGTGAACAAAAAGAACCAATGTAAACAATGT
>NW_018128047.1:500622-510360 GCF_001952655.1 Monopterus albus
GGTAAGTATTGTCCGTTACATGTCGCAATGCTCCGGCGACGACGGGGCGTCTGCCAGAGGTATAAAGAAGGAAGCCAACAAATCACCGGAATACGCCTCAGGTGTGCGCACCGACCCACGAGTCACTAATTACCCGATGCGACACAGCTGAGGCGTTAATCCCGCAAAAAGGGAGAGCAGGAGAGGAAAAAGGAAAGAGAGGCAGGTCGCGCAGAGCGGACCTGACAGAAAGTTTGAACAGTTGAATATAACAATTGAATAATGTGCCAGACTTACTTTTTGACATAAGCTGTAATAATCTGCCTAAAAGCCATCTCTCTGGGATGTTTTGACATGAAACAGTTTAGAAACCTCTGCTGACTGGCATCTCTGACAAGTAGACTTGACAGGTTCCTCTGAAAAGCCAGTTGCACAACCTTGTTTCATCATGTCCTTCACATGTATGTGAAACTGTCAGCCCCTACCTCTACCTGCACCCTATTTATCTGGCTCTTTTCTGTCCCTATCTTGTGTCTGTGCATACTCCTAGGCAACACTATCTCAAGGGTTTATTTAATTTCCATGAATGTCATTTAGAATTTCTCATAATTCACTGCTGCAGGGTCATCTGTCAGAGGATTTAATCTGAGGGTGACGAACGGTCCCTCCCCCGGCTGAAGTTGCCGCTCCGATCTCTCAGTAGCTCATTAATTTCCTGCCCAAATATCAGCCTCCGTCGCAGTCAACAGAGGGTGGGATGGAGGGAGATCATATTTCATTATTACATCAATCAGACCCACATGCAGACACGATTGTAAATCAGGGGGAGGTGACATTAATCCTGCAGAACCAGTTTGTGGATGTCCTGAAAAACATCTTCGCCTGTTGCAGTATTGGAAAAAGTCAATTTATTCCTATTCTATGTATTTTTTTCTCTTCTTGTTCAATACAAAAATTAATCAGATGCCACTGGAATATTGTGAAAGGCTGTACGTCCTGCTTGCCAATACTTGCAGCTTTGCTGGGCGTTGTTAAATTTGTTTTATATTCCGTGTTAGCAAATGCTTATTCTTCAGCAGAGCAGTATGAGTCTGCAGTTCCTGCTGCTTAAATGCTCATTTATTATGAAAAGGGCCTCAGATACCAATCACCACTAGTGTTATACCAATATAAGTAAACATAAAAGGGGGGGGGGGGGGGGGAACACACAGAAAAAAAAAGAATCAGTCAACTTAGTTCATTTCGATTCCCATATTCACATATTTTATATTAGCGTGAGCATATTTTCAACCATGAAACATGTGGTAGGGGAACTGGCTCAAGTAGTTTCACCCTTCATTCTTACTGGCTGTCTATCTTGTGCATTTAACCTCAGCTCTGCATGCATACTGTAAGTTGCTCTTGTGTTTTTGTCTGAAATGCCATTTCCCCACATGTGAAACTCATCTGCTACCGACTCAGTCAAATCTTGAACCTCATCCATGTATATAAATACTGTGGGCTGTGTGTGGTGGCCAGTGAAGCACAGACAAACATTAAACCCAACTGTTAGGTTGCTGTTGAGCTCTGTTATTATTAATCTTTCTAGCATAACACTTTAACACCATATAATTGTTGTATGAAAAAAATTATATTATTATTTATATTGCACAGAAGTTACAGCTGTAAGCAGTGTTGATTGCAGTCCTTTACGCCTTGTTCATTTTGTTATCATTCCGTCCCGGGCCACATTCTTGCCTGTGGTGTAATCAGTGGAGAATATGTTCTGTAAGTCTTGTGAGGAGAAAATGCAGTCTGAACAAGATTAGATAACAGGAAGTGGAAAATGACAAGTAAATACAAATTAGGAAATGTGCTGGGTGACAAGGGGCAGAAGTGCTTGGTTAGTACTGTCTCAGAAACTATTCTTGGCATGAAACATCATGAGAACTTCTTTTCTGTTACACAGCCTTGTCCATTCAGCAGATTTTGATCAGCTCACACTAAAATGTCATTAAATGCTAGTAAAATAATACATTCTTTCAGGCAGTGTCTGTTCTTGTCTTGATGATTACAGTTATTAATTTTCTCATTGTCCTTTGTCCAGTGTGATCCTGTGGCTTGCTGTCATTTCACACTTGGTTATTGTACTGAGTCGATGTTGCTGTGGCAGATTCCATGTTCCCTTGGGGGAGTGGCCTATGGCTGAACGTAGCTGTCAGTCTTTTCCTGAACACCTTACACAGGAACACGTAGATAAGTGGGTCCAGACATATATTAGTGGCTGACAGCCATAAGGTGGTCTCCTTGGTAACATAGAGTGCGTTCTGTGTGCGGCAGAGACTTGCTGTACTGCGGGTTTGAGTCAGAGTGTAAGGAATACGTGCAAAGTGAAAAGGGGCAAAGCAGATGAAAAACACTCCCACCACCACAAAGACCTTTGCCTTAGTTCTGCGGCTGGCTTTCTGTGACCTGCTTTTGGATGCTTTGTATGACTCATAAACCTTCTTGCTGATGAACGTATAGCACACCACCATCAAGGCCAGCGTTCCCCAGAAAACCACCTGAAAGAATACACAGTATCAACAAAACATCAAGCAGGTCAGTGACTTCCCTGTCTTTATGCTAACTTAGGCTAACCAGCTGTTGCCTCCAACTTCATATTAAATGGACAGACATGAGTGGTATAGATAATCTCATCTTCTCTCTAAAACAGAAAGGGTATTTCCCAAAATGTTTAAGCTTTTTTTTAAATGAATAGCTACCTGACAGAAGTAGTTGAATCCTTCATGCCACAGCAAGCCGGCTTTGCTCTTCATGGAGGTGCACTTCAGTCTGCCTCCGGAGATCTGTGGTGGCTGATCACTTAGAACAACGTTGGGCAGCGCTAAGGATAACATCACTGCCCAGACAACTGCACACAGCACCTGGCCAACACGGACCTGCTGCAGCGCACACTTCCCAAACGGCCTGACTATTTTCAGGTAGCGGTCCAGGCTGATGAGGCCCAGCAAGAGGATGCTGATGTACATGGTGATGTAGAAGAGAACCGCAGAATATCGGCAGTGGATGGCGCGGAGATACCAGGAGCCCACACCTGCATCGCTTAAGACTCTCAGAGGGACTGTCAGGGTCATCAGCAAGTCAGCCACCACCTGTCATGCAAAGATCACAAGTCTGTTTATTCCTAGATGTTTTCTTGCCTCATAACGACAACAAAATCAATAAAGACGTCATGTCTTACCACATTTTTTAGAAAGACCACAAATGTTGAGGTGCTGGGGATGCTGAAGAAGATCCAGGCAGCCAGGGAATTCAGTATCAGGGCAGCTATAAAGAGGATGCTGTATAGGCAGGGGAAAACCACAGCTGTTATGCTGGTGTCTCGAACGCACTTGATGGAGGTGTTGTGCAGGGTGGTGTTCATCTTCCTATCTCTGGTGGGACAAAAGAGGCATCAAGCAAAGACATACTGTAAGCAGTTTATGCAAAGGTGGACCACTCTATTATGCTGTTTCCAGGTTCTATAGATATGTAAATGTTACAGCATCTTGCCTGCTCTAATCTCCTCAAAAGTACTGTAGCTGGGTTACTGTGTTTTCCATTGATTATGGGTCATTAGTTTAGTGATGTTTGTTTGCCACATAATTAGACTGTCTTTGAAATCAACAGGTAATGGTCACTTTCTGCCACATTCAAGTGCATACAAATATGTTTTAATACAAATGCTATAAAAAGTCTAACCGCTACATTTAGATGAAGGGTAGAACTTCCTGTTAACCACTGTCATTCACAGTGGCAGGCGATGTTGCCAGCTTCATTAAATTTTTAAAATGGACAGATATAATTAATATACAATGATGAAGGCATCTGTCAACTAACTGTCCCTTTGTTCATTCTGATTTTTCTTTCTGACTCCTCCTGTCCAACAGTATATTTTCCTGCTGTGCTGTTTTTACACTGAAAACCTTAACATCTGAGAATAACACTGAGGCCAGGAGGAGCTGCTCTGGCACCCAAAATGTACAATAGTCTTTGACCTTTGTCTGTTTTAGTGCCACTATTATTAGGTCTGTTGCAAATATGTTTACACAAATTCTGTCTTTGTGCTAAGCTTAGTATTTTATCTAGAAAGCCAGTAGCTGTCTTACCTTCGTACTCTGTCCTTGCCGTCTGGTACTGTTGGGCATGTGATGAACTGTGAACGAATGATAATTACAGTAGTGCAAAAAAGGAAGAAGTGAAATTTCCGGATCCCGTTCCTCCTTTTTATCAAGAAAATGAAAGAGAAGAAAATCCCAAATTGGAAATGCTTTGCTGTTAGTTTTGTTTTATAATCAGTGAAGAAATACTGACTCTGGAGGTTTCAGCCTCTCTAACTCTCTCAGTGTTTCGCTCTGTATTTAAGCGTGTGTGTGTGTGTGTGTGTGTTTGATGGATTGACAATGGGTGGTCTCTGGAGCTACTGTGTGGCTGTCTTGTCACAATCCCAGTGAGTGTTGCCAGTCTTCCTCTGGGTGAAAGACCCCTTCCTTCCTTGCTTCCTGTTCCAATTGTCTGCTGAGAGGCTTGTTCTGCTCCGTGCCAGTCCCCCTGCCTCGTCTAGCTTGCGTCAGTTTCACTCGCTGTTAACAGGCAAACCCTGAAACCTCAAACATGTTTCTGAAATCCACATCTAGAGATTTCCTGCACCTTATTGACCCTCCCTCCACCCTGTAGCTTATTTACCCCACCTCCATCTGTTCATCTTTTCTCATCATGAGACTCAGTCTTAACAGCAACAACCAAAGGGACAAAAAGCAGCTGTGGCTTTACAGCTACATGCATATTGCACTTTGTGGTTCCCTTTAGCATTAAAACCAAACTATGCTCTGACAGAAGAAGAAAGTTAGTAGTTTGTGCAAAATGCTACAAAACATTTTGTGTATTGTTCTTGTTGTTATATATACTGTAAAGACTGCATGAACTCTGTGGTTTGTGATACCATGTATAATCTCTAACTACCATGAAATGTAACACACAAATACAAGTGATTGAACATTTCCTTCTCCTCACGTCTGAGTAAGTATCTCGATAAAAATAGTATAGGCTACTCTGAGAGCAACACAACATCATTTCCTGTGTGATTTTACTTGGATCTGGGCCAAGTATTTCGGCAGATGGGAAGAAAGTAACCATGAGAAGTGACAGGCATGTGTTTACTGCAAGCTTTACTACAGACAAATTTCAATGTGTTTTAGTTGTTTAATCTGAATTTATATTTTCTCTAAATAGCACTGGACCCAAGGATTCAAAATTCTAACAAATAATTTAAAAAAATCATGGCTATCAGGTAATCACAATCTCATTTTTTAATTTAAGTTACATCACACTGTACAAAAAGAAAAACCAAACAATCATATTAGTCAAACTCATCAGATTCTTTAAGCACAACAGTAAAATAGTTTAGTTTCTTAGTTTGCTCAGCTGGAAAATACAAGTAGGATCAAGCAGCTGACTCTGAACATAGTTTTGGAAGCTTATACAAGTGATTATTTTTTTGATTGATTACAACAGTTAGTAGGTTTACAGCATTCTTTATTAGCTCTACTCATACAGTAAAAATATATCAGCACAGTAAAACTGTACACATCTTCTACTCTTTGCAGTATATTTCCTGTGTTAAGCATAATTAGCATGCCACAAGCTGATGATATTGGCAGATATGCACAGTGCACAGCAGCAGAGCTCCATTAAAGTCATGACCCATTTTACCGTTACCACAAACATTACATTACTTCAGTATGAGATGCAAATGTTAACTATAGGTATTTAACTTGTTTTGCATGGCAGCTTCATTTACACACTCCCTCCTAGACCTCTATTTGCCTTCTGATCTAGAACTTTCAGTGAGACTGTAAAACAGTTTTCTTAACATAAAACAGCACTTTAACATCGCCCCCCTGTCTTATACTGTTTATCTCAACCATCCTTGTTGTATTTCCTGTTAATGGTTTCCAAGATATTACAGCCACATGACACAAAACAGCACAACCTCAACATGGGTTCATGAAGTACATGCAGTGAGTTGCAGAATGTTAATAAATACATGAAACAATAATCTGAGTATACAAAGTCTGCTTGGTCCATGGCAGACCATTTTCATGAACTCTTGGCCATAGCTTCTGCTTTGCCCCCCGGGGCTGCTTTAAATGACATGGAAACATTTTTCATCATAGACACCAGCTTCTCCTTGAACTCTCGACACAAGAAGACATAGAGAAGTGGGTCAGTGCAGATGTTTGTGGTTGCAAGCCAGAGGGTGAACTCCTTGGCAAAATTGCTCTTTAAGTAAGAGCAGGTGCGATAGGAAGAATCTTTGACTTGTTGAAAAGTGTACGGGATTCTGATAATGTGGTACGGCGTAAAAGACACAAAAAACACAATGACAACCAGAAAAACACGTAGTTTGATTTTCTGCTTTCCCTGGTTGTTTGTGCTGCCTGAGTTTCGAAAGGAACGGATGACCTGGTTTGAGATACAAATGTAGCAAAACGTAATGACCACGCTGATGATCCAGAAGACAACATTCAGGAAAATCACAATCATGTTATGGAGTTCAAGTCCGTCCGGTCCTTTTAGCTTCATACAAGTAGTGATCTGTGACATATTTGCTACAGACTGGTTAGTGAAAATGATATTTGGTAAAGCTGTGCCTCCAAACAGAATTACCCAGACTGAGCCTGACATCAGTCTGCTAAAGGTCAGACCAAAAAACTTGTTCTGGGGTGTCATGATCTTGAAGAACCGGTCCAGACCGATGAAGCCCAACAAAGCGATAGATGTGTACTTTGTGCTGTAGAAAATGGTGCTGAAATAACGACATGAAAGGACAAATAATAAGTTTGACGCACCTGTCAAGTCACTCGCAGCTTTAATTGGGATGAGCAAGGCCATAATAACATCGGCAGCTACTAGATTTTTCAGGAACACCACAAAGGAGGAGGTGGCCTTCAGGTGCAGAGACACCCAGGCTGCCACCCCATTCAGCACCAAAGCTATGGGGAACATCAGAAAGTAGAGGGTCGGTACGATGCTTCGGGGGTAACTGAAGCTGTTACACTGGGAATCATTAAGAGTTTGATTCGCTGGCATCGGTGCACCTGAGGAAAGCAAAAAAGTTGAAACTTTAGAATCCACATTTTAACTACGATTACGAATGATCATCATGTTACAGTAACTATGTATTTAAATTGTCCCATCTGTCATTTGGACAATTTAGTTAGTCACTGATAAATTATTCAAAACGAAAAAGACCAGTCTGACTAAACTTTGTGTGTTTTCACTTTTATAAGACCAGATGTGTTTTATATGAGTTATCCACTCACTCAGCTGGTTGCCGTCATAGGTAGAATCTATCCAGTCATCCATTAGTTGCTATTTGTCCAGGACGAAAGCTAAGCAAGGGACAGAGAACAGTGCTGTGTTGTGTATGATGATGTTTATTCCACTGTTTTATTTTAAGCAAAGTCTTTATTATACAGTAAAATGCTCCACTGCACATATGTGCTATCACAGTTCCTTTACATTCAGTGTTATATTTACACTCCTCTGCCCCCAGTTGTCTAACCCTAATCAAAAAACTAAATAAATAATAATCTACATTTGAATAAAAATTCATGCTTAGTAACGGGAGCTTATAGGTTTCCTCATCCTGGCAGAACATTACAAGGTGGATGAAGAATCAACTTACTCAACTAATGAAACCTGGAAACATTACATAGAAAAACAATAGGGTCTGTTTCTTCTACTTAGCTTTGCAGAACACAGTGCTCACATTTAACATCGGTCACTGTTGTGCTGCTGTTCAAGCTTTATTGTATCATAATGAAGACGTTAAAAGAATTAGGCTAGTCACTATCTTTGTCATCACAGATTAAATACAGACCAATTTGACACTAATGATGAGAATTAGACCGTGATAACTTACAGTTGACGACTCACTCTTCTCTGGACCGGTGTGGCAATCGTACTGGCATGATTGGTGTTTAAGAAACACTGTTGATTTTCCTAGAAAACAAATCAACATTTCAGCTGCAATAAATCTGCCAGTTTATCTGATCATATGCAAAAATAGGAAAAACCCATTGGTCTTTAGCCAAAAGCAAAAGAGACGTCACACTCCCAGGCCCCAGTGTAAACATCACCTAGAGCAGGGACTGGATGGGGACAAGACTTCAAGTTTCGGGGTGGTTTCCTTTTGACCAACATGTGAGCCTCAGATAACAATAAGTCTGCCTCACCTTTAGGATGGAACTGATCAATACAGTGCATATATTTTTGGTTGTTTACAGACTCCTCAAGCTGAAATCTGCATTTTTGACGCTATAGCCACCATGTTTGAGTCATTAGCATAGCAAATGTTCCTAATATCAACATGCTCTTAGCTCTGAGCATCATTTGAAAGGCTAAATACACATCACAGTTTTGCCTACTCACCATCACTGTGTTGTTAATTACAAGGAGAAGCAATAAACTTTCTTTTTGAGAAACATTATAGCGCAGCTGATGATTCATTGGTTTAAAAAAAGCTGTCTTTCTTTCTTTTTGTGCTCCTCATTTGTTTGCTGCTGTTTCTTTGTTACATTTGCACCAGTTACTACAAGAACTAAAAGTTGATTCTGCAGCAGCTGGTGCTGTGGCATCGTGTGACCAAAATGTGTTAGAACCAGCTTACTAGTGGATATTATTGTCTGCTTAAACAAGAGAAGGTCAATAGCTGCCGAGAAAATACATTTCACTGATGGGGCTATACTTTCATTTGCAGCAAACCAAGTAGTGTGCTACAGTGACTAACAAAGTGGTTGCGTTGGTGTTTAGTTTTATTTTTTTAATTTCATTGTTTGACACTAAGAAAGATATTGCTGTATATAAAAACAATGTATTACTTAGAGAGTAATTAAAGATAATGAAATCAGTTAATGAGACTATAAAAAAAGTCAATATAAGAAATCCGTTTAAATGAAATCAATTATTTTTTGGCAAATGCTCATTCGCAGGGAAGTAATTAAATTTATTATAATGATAAAGGGGATAGCTCTAAAATCCTCCTATATTATTTTTATTATGTTAATTTCAATTTCCCCCCTAGAAGACCAATGAGACGCAAGACTGAGTTCCATCATTATGAGATAGCTGGCTAATGGCCAGACCCTGAGCTTAACACCACAGAAAGACGAAACAAAAGATAACTTCAAACTCAAATTTATTGCCATACTTGTACAGTAGGTGTGACGATAACACCTCAAAAATGAGATTAAAACAAAATATTGTGAAAAACACACTGTACTTATTCTACGTGACTATATATACTTATACATCTACATGGACAGACACAGTGCTCTAAGACATGATCACTGAGATGTAATGCTGACTCTGAATTTGTGTGTTAAAATGTTTGAGTCCCTGTAATTTAGAAGTGGATAATGAAATCAACGTCATATTTATCATACAGAATGTTGTTTATGTACCACGTTTTTATCTTGTTTGTTACATCAGCCTCAATAGATGTCATTCCTCATTAGATCACTAGAGGGCAGAATGTCATCAAATGTAAAGATTAAAAGTTACTGAGTCTGTTTGTCCATCAAATGCAACAACAGCCTGTTTTGTGACTATGAACATCTTATGTATCTATAGCTTCTTAAAGGTTCTCATCTTATGAGTAAAACTGTACTTTATTAGTGTAAAGCAACTACCTTTTCCCCCGTTTACAACCCAACACAGATCCCTCTAGCTTTC
>NW_018128047.1:510379-527799 GCF_001952655.1 Monopterus albus
GTGGTAGAGACCCACAGGAGTAATTTATAGACTAGCGCCAGCCACGTTTGAGTGCAAACATCAACGTCAAAGACTTCATATATTGTGAAAGGAATGCGCATCATGTGAAAAGGCACAAAACACACAGAAAACACCAGGAGGATCAAAAAGACCCGTAGTTTGGTTTTCTTCTTTCCGTGATTGTTGTTGCTCCCAGAGTTTCGGAAGGACTGCAGGACCGTCAGGGTGATGCCAATGTAGCAAAACACAATCAGTACACTGACAAGCCAGAAAAGAAGCTCCATAAAAAGAACCACACTTGCATGAAGAGTGAGACCGGCTGAACCTTTGCGTGACATGCAGAAATCTCCTGTTGTGTTAACAGGATCCTGGTCAGTTAGAATCATGGTTGGGATAGCTGTGCCGCCAAATAACAGCACCCAAACCAAGGTGGACATGACAGTACTGAACATTACATTCTGTCCCAGCACCTTTCCACATGGTCTAACAATTTTGAAGAATCGGTCCAGGCTGATAAGACCCATTAATGTAATGCTTGTGTAAAAACAGCTGTAGAATATTACATTAGAGTAACGGCAGGCAAATGATTGTAACGTATCAGCTGCTCCAGGTAACATGCTAGCTGCCAGCACTGGGAGAGTCACAGTCTCCAGCAGGTCGGCAGCCACCAGGTTTTTAACATATACGATGAAGGTGGAGGTGGAGCGGACGTGCAGTGAGACCCATGCCGCCACCCCGTTGAGCAGTAACGCAAAAGGGAACAAGAAGAAGAAGAGGCAGCTGACAGCCACATTGATGAGGTCAGGGTTGAAAGGAGCACATTCAGAGAAGAGGTGTGATGTTTTGTTGGACAGCATCATCAAATCTGAAATAAAAAAACTATACATGAATCAAAGAATAACAGTTTTTTTCTAAGCCTGAAGCAGTTTTTTTTCTGTGATCAACTGGAGGGATAGAAAATCAGCAGTGAGCTCTATAGGGCTTGTAGACCAGAGGCATACACATAAGTCAGATTTCCTAACTACTTTTCCACAAATTTGTAAGGGAAATGAGCAGATCTTTTTCAATTGCTTCATGGTTACAGTCACATTATTTTATGTACTGGAGCAGCAAATAGTGATGTGACAAAATAGCATGTTTTAGGGTGGAGTCTTCCAAATCTGAAGGCTTTCAGAGGAGATGACTGGGTGAGGTCCAGGGGGCAGAGTTTTGCCAGACCTGGCCCCTTCCTTGTACTCGCCTGAAACTCAGAACTACTGCAGCCATAGATTTTTCCATCTTGCACAGCTGGACCTGATTTGCATTTGTCTCTCATTTAAAATACATGCGTTTATAATTTGGTTGAATGCTCAGCCAGAGCATTTGAATGCATCCTGGATGCTGAACCTGACACTTCCACTTTTCACACTGAATAAATAAAGTTATGCAACTGTTGGATTTGGTTTCACCACACTGAATTATCACACACAAACACAGCAGTATCACCACATCTACAGCACCAGAGTTTAAGGACATCTTTGGGATTCTGAGGTGCTGTCCTTGCTGCACACAGTTTCTTTAACGCTGCATGTTCTCATTTACTTTGTAATTCATTTGGGTTTAATAGGTATTATTGTGAAGTTTTTCACTTGGATTTACATTCCATCAGTGTATTTACTGTAAAGTGTAAATGCCCTTGAAATGTTATATATTCAGTGACATTTGTGCAGTTAAATTTAAATTAGTATATCAGTGAATATAAATAGAATGGGCTACACCATGATCTAAATGAATCAAGGAGCACTAATTTAACACTTCTGAGCAATAACATTTTATTTTAGTACAAAAAAAACTAAATTATGATTTTTTTGTATATCCTCACATCATCTCCACTGTTCACTGTGACAGTAAAGACAACTCTTCCCCTCCACAGACAGAGCAAAGCCTGTGTTTAAGGTTATTACATTGCGCAAAAGTGTAGTGAGCACACTTGGTTCTTCTTCTCTGCCACAAACACACAGAACATAACCAAAGGCATGCTGAAATGCTCTTGAGGAAAGCATATAGACTGAGTATGCTTCTTCTTCTAACCAAGTAACATTTGTTTGATTCCCTCAGGGACTCGTTCTAATCTGAAGAACCAACGTTTTCAGAACATAGTGAAAAACAATAAGCCACTCACCAAGAATGGTTATCCCCTTTATGCCACACTGTGCAGCCTGGGAGATGAACACCTTTGCAAGATCGTTCGCAACCTCTTTCATCCTCTTCAACCAGTGAGATGCAAATCTGTGAACAGTGAGCTGCTGTGGAGGGAAAAGGGGATTCAAACAACACACGCTGCGGTCAGCTGTGTGCTTTCAGGCTAGAGTGAAGCAATGTCTCTCTTTCAACAACAAGGTAATTCTCCAGGTTCCAAATGTGCTGGAGGTGCGACAATTAATACCAAAGATTTGAGTTTGCAAAGTTGTTTTCTCTAAATACATTCCCAGCAAGACATTGAAGGACTGGTTCTTCTTACCATTGCTAACTCTGAGAGACGAGACAGTCCAAGTAACTTCAAAACAGTGATGATTTATTCAAAGGATCACAGGTAAAATTAACATTACACGCTCAGGTATCTTGCACCTCCAACCTGCACGCAGGCAGATGAAAGATGAAAGACCCTGAGCCCACCAGGCCTATATATTATATCCCCTTGGTTGGGCTAGCCCCATACTACACAGAAACGTCAACCGGGACGTCTCTGTTACCAGCTTTGCAGCTGGTCATAGCAGTAGTCAAAACAGGAAGCAAATCAATGTGTGTGTGTGTCTGTTGATTAAGTGGTGTATAACTAAAAACATTCTCACATGACCTCTAGTAACATGTCGTGACTTAAACATAAGAACATATTATGGCTAAGGCTACAGTTATACACATCATAATAATAATATTAAACACCCTGTCTGCTGACAGTCATCAACTCTTCTCTCTAGTTATCCTTGACCAGATGTACCCTGTAGAAACTCATAAGCATGACTAAGCATTTAACAGTCTAACTAGACATCCTATCTCCACTAAACATTTCTAATACATAAAGTATCTATCCAATTTCTATCTGACTAAAAATACCTAACACATTCATCCTGTAAATGAAATGAGTCAGATGCTGTATTTTCAGCTCAAAGAGTCATACTGGTGCTGTTAGTAGTATATTCTTCTTTTGTTAGACAGTCTTATTAAAACAGTGTCAGTGGTTGGACAGCTGAGTGGACCTCGCTCTCAGAGGTGACTGCCATTACAAGCCAGTTGGACCAGCCACTACTTCACCTGAGCAAATACAATGCAGATGCTGTGTGTCAGGCCACACATCTGTTTTTGCTTGGGTGAGAGTAGGGTTCAGGATTGGTTAGGTCTGGAAAATGATGTTGTAAATGGTTTAATGCTTATGGCTGTGACAATTTATAACGACTTAGTTTTATGTAGGTAGACAATTTTTTTTTATCATGTGTGTCCTTGAAATGAAATGGATGCTTATTGAAAAAAAATACTTCACAGTTCTTCTTTTCAAGAATATGAAGAGAAACGTGTTATTGATTAGAAAAGGGAACAGAAAGGAAAACAATCAGCAGATATTTGTATTTTTTGTTTTTATATGTTTGAACATCTTTTACTGGAAATTCAGTGTTTTCCCACACAACAAAAAAGAAACTGATTGCTGTTAGTTACAATGTTAAACCTGCAGTTTTTAAAGACATGGTATTAGGATCATTTTGTGACTATCATGAACACAGATATGTGCCGTGACGTTTCATTCTCACCTCTAGGACAAACTGCAATCCCGGTCACCACGCTGAGTACTGCAAATGAAAATACATCACTGTGTCTGTCACTTACTAATATTTAGTTAGGATTTGATCCAGGTCCAGCAGGGCACATTATAATCAACTCAAGCTAATCTGGTCACAGAGCGTGCACACTCAGCCACCACAGGTCTTTGCTGTGTTCAGTGTTTTTATGTAGAGGCAGAGGAGTTTCTCACAGGGGGCGTCTCTATGTCCGAGTCTGACCCTCTCCCTGTTAGCCAGCTACAGGTACCTGGAGACAGCTGCAGAGTCTTGAACAGAGTGGTCCTGAAGGACTTACAGAGGAAAAAGTAGATGAGAGGGTCCAGAAGGGAGTTAAAAAAAAGAGTGTACTCTCCTTCAGCTGAAAGAAGAAGAGCCTGAGTTTACAGTCAAAGAGAACCCCTCGGGTCTGGCTCATGGTGTACGGCACACGGGCAAAATGAAACGGCACAAAGCACACGAAGAACACCCCCAGAACCAGGAATACATTTGCATTCATTTTTCTTTTGCTCTGGTGGGGCTTCTGAGTTGTTGCCTTGCTTGGTGCTTGACATATAGTCCCTGGAGTGTTGTGAGACTTAATGCGGGAGTAGGATTTGTACAGTTCTTTGGTGATTAAAGTGTAACACACTACTACAGTCACCAGGATGGCCCAGAAAATGACTTGACAGACATGATTTACCACCTCATGCCAGTACAGCCCAGCCTTCGTCTTCAGATCACTGCACTTGAAGTATTTAGACTTTGGAGTGTTACAGGTCAGGATCACATTGGGCAGACACAGAGCAAACAGAATGATCCAGATGGCCCCTGAAAGGAGCTTCCGATGGGCCAGCCTGGCTGCATTAGTCCCCTTAAAGGGTCTGAGGGTCTTCCTGCAGCGATCGATGCTGATGAGGCCGAAGAAGAGGATACTGATATACATGGTGAGGTAGAACATCACCGAGGAAAATCGACACACAAATATACGCAGCCCAGTGGAGGCCAGGTTGGAGTCCGATAGCACCTGCAGAAACACAGTATTTTACTGTTTAACACTTATACCAGTGAGCCTTTATTAATGACGTGAATATGAAAGACTCATCACAACTTGGCGACCAAGACTTTTGTATGACTGATGTATAACTAATGTATTAGGAGTGGTTCACTAACATAAATAATACCATTATAAACCCTTTCTAAAGCATCCCACAAGTCCTGTAAAAAGCATCAGTTAAACCAAACCTTGAATGGGAATGTGAAGGTCGTGATGATATCCGCAATCACAATATTCTTCAGGTATATAATGAAGTGAGACTGTGAGGGGATGCGAAAGAACACCCACACCGCCATGGCATTGAGAGACAGCCCCAGCAGGAAGAGGACGGAGTAGAGGGCAGGAAAAACCACCGTCTTCAAAACGTTGTCTCGGGAACAGGTGCTGTTGCCGTGGCTGTGGTTGCCAGGGAACAGGGGGGAAGTGCTGTTTTGCTCCATGAGTGTTGTCTAAAAATTCCAGATAAAGTTGTTCTCAGTGTGCTCTAAAAACTGCGCAAAAAGTAAACAAAAAACAACACTTGAACCATTTTCATGACGTTTTTACAATTACATGCATAAAATGTGGATAAAATAACATGAGCACTTTTATAATATAAAAATTCAAAATTACTAAATGCAGTATTTATCACTATATTACATCTGGTTTTCATGCCTTTATATATTTAACAAAATGTGCGGTAAGACTAAAACCAAAGTCAGTTTCAACATCTTTTAGTTACCAACCTGTTAATTTTGCTGCTATGTGTCAGCGGAGTCCGTCAAAGTGTCAGCTCCTTCTGGCTCTTTTTGCTTCTCTGTTCTGTAAGAAATGTGACCTGACACCAACCATCTGTCTGTGTTTGTGTGTGTAATCTGTGATGCATAAACAGGAGCAGGAAGACTTTCTCTTTGCCTTCTCCTTTCCTTTTCCTGTCATGTGGCAAGTTTGCAAATCACATCTCAAAATATATTTTAATAGTCTCAGGAATTTCACTTCAGTTTATTAATTGGAGCAATTAATTTGCGGTAGGTGAACAATAAGTTGAACAGAAGCAAACGACATGCTATATGCAGGAAAGACGCATGGTAAAGGACATTTGATGGTCATTATACCTCCTGAGGTGCTGTTGCACACATGAACTTTCAGGTTTTTTGGGTTAAAGTGTTACGTTACTATATATACTGTTTGTGATGCTTCCTTGTTCTAACAAGCTAATGTGCTTCTTCTTTTTCACTTCTTACACCTCGAGTCACCATTATTGTGACACTTCCACTTCTTATGTAACTCTGTCAATGTTCTACATTAATAAAAATGTCAAATTATCTGTTAATATTTCTTATTAATGGGAAAAAAACATCACAATTACTAAATTTGATGAAGGTACTTGAACTCATACTGACTTGTAGTTTGGCTTAAATGTAAAGTGTGGACTGACTGTAAATATTCAAGAACAAGAAAACGACCGGTCGGTGATGTTCAGGGTGGAAGTTATTTGTCATCCTAACATGCACTGCACAAAAAACAAGAACACATTCTTCAGAACAAGAACACAGATATAAGCAATTAGAACACAAATAGTGCAGAAAAGCCAGCGTTGTGAGACTTTTGATAAGTTTTACTGTTGTTTCTTTAAAATAAACAGCATGGACCCATGTGGCAGTAATACCGTCTGATTCATGATGGAAACACTTTCTGGGCAGTGCATCACTGATACACAACCTTCCCAGTGTTCATAGCCCCAGCTATTGAGCTGGCCGCCTTCCCGGGTCATTTTGGCTAAAACAACATACCATGGGGTTTCTGAGCTACCGTCCAGGTGGTGAAACAGACATTTGTTTTCATTTATATGGTTTCTGACCTCCCTCTCTTGGAGATAGACCGTGGAGGAAATTCCCTAAACTGATATAATGTATATCAGACAGAGTTCAGTCCAAAGTTGTTCAAATAAAACAGGATGACAGCAAATATCATTGTCCTACAGTTGAAAAATTTTTAAAACACGTTCGTTTTACAATAGTTAAGATGTAAAACACTTCTCAGTTTTTCTGTTATTGTAAAAAGTAATGTCAACAATTACTGTGGCTTTTAAAGTGAAACAAAAAGGAGGAATCGTAACATCAGTGAATACGGTTTGAGGTTTGTGTCACAGGAATAAAAGTACACATTCTTATTTAGTGTGACCCAACATCTTAAAGCAGAAGGAACTGTGAGAACATGAAGACACACAGGTAAACAACAACACAAAGGAAGAGTTTGGAGCCTTATAAAAAACAAATTCATTTACAGTTTAATGTGTTTACCCCAAATTTAAATTTAAAATAATTACTTAGATTTATTTGTTGGAACATTTATTGATCATTCTGCTTTATTTGATCAAAAAGATTCTTTGGAAATTCCATCACATACATGTAAATGTTACAATTTGTGTTGTTTTAAAATGCAACCACTTATTAACTGATTGTAATTAAGGCGCTAAAAGCTGTGCTGTTTTTCAGAGCTTACACAGCCATTAAACACTACTGTACTGTGGTCACTGATAGAATATCTTACTAGAAGTATTTATGATCATGTATTATCAGGTATCATGTAGTATTTTAGTCCACATTTCCATGTGTAGGTTTCACAGAAGCTTCTTTTTTTAATCATTATTATTTTAGGAATTGAGGACCAATTTATGAACACATTTATTTCATTTCATTTTTCTTATTTAGGCTATTTGTAAGGGCAACGCAAATTAATCAGCATTTCGGCAAATGTGCTGGTTAATTCCCAGCTGTGAGATTCTCTGAAACAACCCTGCTCTCTGCATCACATGACCCTGACGGCCTTCTGCCCTTCAGTCTCTTCAGTGCCAGCAGTTAGCATGGCACAGATGCAACATCCTGTGTCTGGGGCAAGACTGGCATAGTCAGCAACATTCAGTTCCTCAATACATGCTTATCTAAATGTTAGTGTGTGTACATTCAGCTGCTCCTGTGGTTGTTGTCCCATGTATTGCTCATATACAGTATATGTATGTCATATATATATACTGTATGCCCTCAGTATGTCCATGCGGTCATGTTTCCCACAGCTGTGGTCTCTGCACATCTGGGTCAGATCCATGCTGCCATCATGCCATCTCCTGGACAGGACTCAGTAGTGTCACTTGTTGCTTTTCAGACTGATACCACTCTATCTGTGAATATTTCTGGTTTCCTAGTTTTCTACTTTGTTTCCTTTCTTTTACTTTGATTCCTTGTCAAATGTCTGTGGTTTAACCTCAGATCTGGCACAAGTTGGCTGAACAATAAATTAGTTTTTTTTTAATGATCTATCCTGCTTTTATTTTAGTAATCAAACATTAAAATCTGCTCCAGAAGCAGAGTCATTCTACCTCTTGTACTGATGTAACAAATTTACATGAATCATTGACTCAATGGCATAATCAAATGAAGTGTGTGAATGCACAGCTGCAGACACGTATGCAGACCAAGGTTACACACAGGTCACACACAGTCATCCTCAGCAGACAGACAAGAAGAAGGAAATGAGGATAGGAAATAAGAAGTATGTAACACAAGACTTTAAACCCCCCTGAGCCTCCTAAATACCCCCTAAATGCCCCCAAACACACTTACTGTGCTTCTCCTCTCTGTAGGCGCCTCACTTTCCTCGTCTCCCATGTCACCCCTTGACCTTTAAATCACCAGTTGTCGCTTTCTTCCAGAGCCCAGTCCACAGGCCAACTGTTGCACAGCTACGGTCTTGCCAGGATAAACACCTTTTTTCTCCCATGTGGTCATAATGAAGCTGGACAATGTAGAGAGAAAAACACAGCCTTTAGTAAATCTGCACCTAGCAAAAATAGCCTGTCTTTATCTAGCCTGGAAGAACTTTTATTACCTCAGCGAGTGTGAAGTCAGAGAAAAGCTGACAGAAAGAAACCCTGAGGGTTGAGCCCATGCATCAGGCTAATAACAGACAAAGAGCTGAACGGCTGTGGTCTGAAGAGCCGACTGTGATGAGGCTGGACTGGGACCCTGTAAGCAGTCTGCTGTTTATCTTCTTGTCATCATGAAAAGCAGAAATGTATAAGTAAGGAACCTCTTATCACATAGACTGGTGGTTTTTAAAAGAGCTACTCCTCACGTAGTTGAAACATGTGGGCCACACTGTTTTGACAGTGGTTTCTTTAGCTACTGCTGCTGGAGGCCTGCTGTTCACTTGCAGTGGGTCTGCCACTCATATGGTTGTCAGCACTAACAAATCTATAGCAGCTCATGTGGAGGTGAAGGGGATATGCTTACAAATACTATGTGCTACAGGGTTCTAGCTTTACAGTCATATACTATTTGGGTGGGTCATTACACTTTTATGTTTAAAAATACTGACTTGGTCTACCTCTTCTACTGTAGCTGCAAAAGTTATTTCTTTAGGAGATTTGTGAACTACTGCAATAACTGCAGACTTAAACACATCTCTTCATTCCTCATGAGACCTGTGTGCAGACTGCATCAAAACTACACACGCACGTAAACCAGTGGGTCCAGCTGGCTCCTGTTTCTACTGCCGAATGATGTCGATGATTCCATCCTGAGCTCCAGTTTGTTACTCACATAGACTTTTTCCTAGCAACTTCTTTTGTTTGGGTATTGTTATAAGTCGTTGCCGGTATTTTCTGGTATATGCATCAGTAAATGACCTATTAAATACTACCTGGCTTACACAACGGATCCTTTCACGCATGCATTGTGTTGCATTCACACGAGAGTATTTGACCATTTTTTTCACCTTGCAGCTGAGAAAAAAATGATGACAGCTGCACTAACATATGCATTTTTTGTAACTGTGTCAAAACTGTAATATGTTTGTTTTTCCATAACAGTTTGCATCCACACTCAGTGAAGTTTCAGGAGGTGTAGCCTACAATAGAGTGCTGTCCATGAATGGCATTAACAGCGTTGTAAAGATATGTCATTACCTGCACATGCATGTACATCCCCAACCATGCCTAACAGTTATGATGACAATGCAGCAACTTACCTACAAGGGCTCAAAGTTAATATTCCTTTGGGTCATCATTTTTAAATCTCACATCCACCTCAGCCTGTTGACTTTTTAGTGGAATTTTTGTGGCCCAACTAGGATGAGTAATACCTCATTTCTTTTTCCTTAACATTTTAATTGATACTGAGCTAAATTTAAAGTGAAAATTGCTGTCATTAACTATAGGTAATACATTATTGCAACAACCATCCAAAAAACAAGGTACTGTCAAGACAATTAGTACTGATTTTGATAATACACAAACTACAGTTTGATAATTACAGCATAATGCTATAATGCAAGATCCATTAGGCTCAGTGCAACATCTGCAACTGCAATGAAGCCAAGTGGGGACACTCTCTGAGCACCCCTGGCACCTGACGGGGATGATTTCTTCCTTTAAATTCTCGTCCAGAGTGATGATGTTTGTCTTACAATCCCTCAACTTGCTGCCTAAGAAAGAACTGACGCTTGTGATTCAGAAAAAGAGAGACAATGGCTCCCTTTGAGAGACTGGCCAGGCTGGGATACCGGGCATTTTTGACAGGGTGTTTCTGTATGCTCAGCAGAGACCTGTGTAGACAGAGAAGGCAGCAGATAGGTTAAGGGATGGGGCAGAAAGTGCGTCAGCTGTTAACTACAGTGGTGGAGGACACGTGCAAAAAGTTGAGTGTCATGTACAAGTTAGAACAGAAGGCAATTAGATGCAAATGGTGAAAAACGTACACATAGTAAAGTCTACAAAGAAATGTCAAGGCTTACAGGAAACTAAGCACAAGAGAATACAAGGGTCCCATCATGTTATTTGAAACAAATCTCTCCCAACAAATTCCTTGTTCTCTTTGAACAGCGGATATAAATCATTATGTGTCAAGTGATAGGAAGCTTCTTTGTAGGAGCTGCTTAAAGCAACTTTGTTATCCAAGTAGCAAACATGACTTCAGTAGTAACTGGTGAGCTCAGAGTTGTAACCAGATTCTGTTTTTACTATGATGTCATCATGGTATCTGAGGTTACTAGGTGCCGTAAGGACATTTACGTGAGGCAGCAGGCGGTCTAAATGATCTCATGTAAAATGACTTAACCACAGCACTTGCTGTAAAACTAGATTTGTGAGGCTGATCATAGCTCTAACTCCATTTATTTCTGTCCGTTGTAGTGTCTTGGACATGGCAGGATTGTCCAGTCATATTTTAAACCTTAAATATATATTTCATATTTTACCTGCCCCTTATTTTTCATTACAAAACAGATCCAGTGTGATGATTAGAGCTGCTGATGCCATCTATTGGCTGCCTGTCAGGATAACACAGAGTATAAGGTTCCATCATTTTGCTGCTGAAATTGTTTCAGTAACATCTGAAAGCTAAGATGAAGCTGGCCAACAAAATCTGTCTGATCTTTACTGTGTTTTAGATAGAGTCACAGCTCTAGTTTTCTTTTTACAAATACTTGTAAAGCTTTGTTTGTTACTGATTTATTTTAAAACCAGCAAGAACATGCACGAAAAACATGACATTTATATTTCATATGGATTCAGCTCTCCCCTGTACGTTAACCTAAAGGATGCTTTATTCCTATTTGCCTTATCCCCTGTATTTTGTTTATCTGGGAATGTGTGTGCACACACATCTATCTATCTATCTATCTAAACTGGAGAAGGCATTTATACAGAGCTGTCTGAAGCTTAGATTTCTGCTCCTGTTATCCTCCTCATTAAAGTGTTTGGTGTTTTCCTCCACCGTGCCTCAGCTCCACCAGATTGCATCTGAATTACACACTGGCTTTACAACAGAGTGGTAAATAAAACTTTATTTCCAGAAGCACAGAAGAAATGATGACTGTGGATTGTTTGAGTAGAGGAATGTAATTTGCAAGTGTGACTCTTTTACAACAGCCCTCCATCTTGAGCTTTGTCTTCTTACTGAAAACAATAAGATTTCAAAGCAATATAGGGAAACATATAAACAGGAAATATGACCCCCCCATCTCATAAAGGATGTGCAAGTCTCAGTAAAATTAAAACTCTGACCCCGGCTAATGTTGGCGATGCACAATTAAAGTGCTGCTGAATGTATCACAGCTACCAGAGGATGAATAAAAAGTTGCACAAAGGGTAATGGGACTGGCTGCCAGAAGCGTCTTTACCCTTAAGGCCCACTTACCTTTACTCCTCCATCAATGAACTGGAAAAAGTTTCATGGAAAATCTAAACCTGTCAGACTGAACCACCAAGCTCTGCCGTAAAGTAGCAGCACTGCATTATTGATGTAGCCTAGTTGGCTGAGTTGGCTAATTTCAAAGTCTCCCCCTTTTGGGCCACAATAATTTTGAAGCACTTTGATTTTTCTAGCTTGATGTTTTTGCAACTGGAGTGAGGAAGGTTAAGCATACAGCACTTCAGCAATCCAGCAGTCCACCTGGTTACTTTCTGTGGATTACATCTGCACCCACTCAGACTGGAGATCCCCCTACTATAATACTACCAGAATACTACCAGAACTTTAAATGAAACTGCTGATACATGCCTACTTTCCTTTCACTTACTATAATGGCCAGTAGCTCTCAGTAAAAGTGACAGATTATAAAATTTAGTCCTGAGAAGAAACAACCCGAGAAATGTGGAACCACCGTCACAGCATCACAGGTCATACCTGGGTGAGAGGTGCAAATATGAATCTGTCTTACTTGTGGTTGAAAGGCGGAGGTGTGGATTCTTTAACGGTGGTGTGAAGTTCCAGCATCACCATCTACATCTACTGTATGGCCAAGCATATGAGCATCTGCAAGTGTGTATAAGGAAAGACCCATTTAAATATTTTGAAAAGGTTTTCCCATCTATAGGCTTGGACTACAGCAAAGAGGAAGCCAGTGATTTATCTCATTCTGCTAGGAATTTTCCTTATTGCCAAGCATCTCCAAAGAAATAACACAGACTCTCTGAGCTAACAGAGAAGCACTGTCTGAGACTGGTGTTATTTAGCTCCCAGCAGACCTCTCATGAGGTCTCAGTTTCCATGTTCAGGCTGTGGCAGTCTAGTTCAGGTATGACATTCAAACCACAGACCAAAAAATATGTCTCACCCTTCCTTGGTTTCCCTCGTCTACCCACTCTGTTGACATAATTCTTCCTTTTCAACTTTTCACACTAAGTTTCCTAAGCATCTATTGTTAAATTTGGGCAGAGCTTATAGACAATGTTGAGGTACTGTAAAGACCATGTTGGTGGTCTAGTATTTAAAACTTTAACAAGTTGGCAGATGAATCCAGAATAAATAAAAAATTTAATTATACAATCAATTATCTCTATTCCAGGAAATATAATTCAACATGTGTGTCCCTGAATCCAACTGTGGGCTAATAAGAGCAATCTTTGATTCTGTGGATTAGGTTCATTGGCATGAGTGTGAGTGTGTGTGGTTGCCTGTCTCTAAGTGTCAGCCCTGTGATAGACTGGCAACCTGTCCAGGGTGTACCCCACCTCTCGCCCTATGTCATTTGGGATTGGCTCCAGCGCCCCGCCCACGATGGATGGATGTAAAGTGGCTAAACTTCATGTTCGACTGTTCACCTCGACAGCTCTGATCATAAATTGGGTTCAGAGCATAAACTCTATAAATAGGGTGATGTGTCACCACTTCCTGCCACCATAATACAAAAGTGAAGCCAAAATATTGTCAATACGGTGGCGGCCATCTTGCTTTTGTGACACATTTTGCAGCCAGATTCTGTGCAGTAGTGACCATGTGGCAGTGGTATCAAGCCATTAATCAAAGCTTTCAGTCATTTGAAATACACTCCTATATATGTAATCAAATAGCTTAATAAAAACAAACTTAACAGAAAAACAACCACTTGTACATAAAGCAGCATGATAACATCTACCTAAAATGAGGGAAATTACCTTTGTAAAAATTTTATTTGATTTTGGCTCATGTCCCGTCCGCTAATATGCAAGGGGAAATGTTTATGACCAGCCACCAAGGGGTGATCGACTTGTGGTCACTTTACTTCTGGGAGCTGCGATGTCTTCCATCTTCATTATACAGTCTATGGTTTAGCAGCAAATTACATTTGACGTGGTAAAGATGACACACAAATGAAATACACACTCTGCTACTTTTAGCAACTTCTTATAAAACCACATTTAAATAGTACATGCTATGCCTAAACGTTTTTCCTTAAACACCCAAAAGAAAAGGAGTAAATGGGAAAACCGCATTTAGAATCCTCATAAATAAGTCAGTGGAAGATAAATGTGATTATTCCCTGAACATGAACCAAAACCAGACCTGAACAAATAAACTCTTCACCATCCACAGAGGTCACATGGCATGAAAGATAAATTGTCCCTTCACACTGAAGAGCCATAATAAAGAACATTTTCACTGCTTCAATTTGTGTGATTGTTGCCTAGCACACATATGAAAGCACTTTCGTTCAAATCGTAGAACAAATAGCCTGCATTCCAACGCTGAGGGAAGACAATCACCTTTTTCTTCATACTTGCCTGGGTCCTGTCACACTGTGATAGACTGGCTTTAAATTTAGTTTTTTCAAAGGTCTCAAAAACTGATTTAGTGGAACATATACTCTACACTTGAGAGCTAACCACTGACCTCTTTCATGAGTCTCTATTAAAATACATGTGTTAGGTATTGGAAGCTGTTGTATGTTAATCATGTCCTGTTTAAAGCTGCTTTTTATACTCCAATAGAAGGAAGACACTGTAGGAAAGGTAGATATCTCTTTATCAGACATTAACAATATATATAGACAAGTTATTTATAAATTTTTATCCCACTCTCATGCACAGTAGTGGGTTTAAACAAGTAGTGCTAGTATTAATCTGAAATTTCACCAAACAGATTGCTTTATTTAAGTTAGTTTTTTTGTTTGTTTTCTCATTTTCTTAATTTAACAAAGATGTCTGTTTTGGTTGCTGCAGAATCTCACCTCTGCTTTTTTGCAGACGATGTGGTTCTGTTGGCTTCATCAGTTCAAGACCTACAGTGTGCACTAGAGGGGTTTGCAGCCAAGTGTGAAGCAACAGGGATAAGAATTAGCACCTCTAAGGGTACGTTTACACGGAAACGCTCTTAACTGTAAACGCCTACTTTAGTATGCATTTTGGCCTTCCGTTTAGACGGAAACAGGTTAGCCGGGTAGCGAAAATGGAGACTTTTTAAAACGGGCCCCAAAATGGAGAGTTTCAAAACGCCAGCTAAAACGTTTTCGTGTCAACGTTATAATCCGCATATGTTTATGAAACGATGATGCCATCGGCCCGCGTCAGCTACTGCTAGTGTCACATTGACATAAACAATGGCGAACTATATGCTTTCATGCTACACACAGATGCTAATGAACTTATTAGCATTAGTACAACTGCTCCTTTACTACTGCTGCGACCAACAAAATAATGTTGGTAACTTCGTAGTGTTCACGCAGT
Source organism: Monopterus albus (assembly GCF_001952655.1). Taxonomy (NCBI): domain Eukaryota; kingdom Metazoa; phylum Chordata; class Actinopteri; order Synbranchiformes; family Synbranchidae; genus Monopterus; species Monopterus albus. Next base: position 525,687 of record NW_018128047.1, read on the forward strand.
GTTGCCAACTCCTCAGCAAGGAAAGTAGATATTGGCTAATGACGCCATTGTCTTCAAGGGTAATGCGCATGCTCAGACATCGTTTTATTCGTTTTCACTGTTTTCATGTCAACGCAAATACTTCCCGTCTACACAGCAATCGTTTTAACAAAACTATGCGTTTACAGTCAAGAGCGTTTCCGTGTAAACGTACCCTTAGCCATGGTTCTCAATTGGAAAAAGGTGGATTATCCCTCTCCAGGTTGGGGGCGAGTTGCTCCCTCAAGTGGAAGAGTTTAAGTACCTCGGGTCTTGTTCATGAGTGAGGGAAAAATGAAGCGGCAGGTTCGACAGACGGATTGGTGCGGCATCCGCAGTAATGCGTTCTCTGTACTGGTCCGTTGTGGTGAAGAAGGAGCTGAGTCATAAGGTGAAAGCTATCACTTTACTGGTCTATCTATGTTCCTACCCTCACCTATTGCCGTGAACTTTGGATCATGACGAAAGGATGAGATCGAGGATACAAGCGGGAGGAGCTCAAAGTAGAGCCGCTGGCCCTCCACATTGAGCGGAACCAGTTGAGTTGGCTGGGGCACCTGTTTAGGATGCCTCCCTGGGGAGGTATTCTGGGCATGTCCCTCCGGGAGAAGACCTCGGGGCAGACCCGGGACATGTTGGATAGACTATGTCTCCCGGCTGGCCTGGGAATGCCTTGGGGTTCCTCCTGAGGAGCTAGAGGAGGTGTGTGGGGAGAGGGAAGTCTGGGAGGCTCTGCTCGGGCTGCTGCCCTCATGACCCAGTCTTGGATAAAGCGGACGAAGATGGATGAATGGATAGATAAATGCAATAAAGATACACCACAATACAAGTCACAGCATTCTTTATGAGGTCTCGCAAAAGAAATCCTGAACAGTTTCAGTCTATTTTAGATGTGTGTCATCAAAGGTGTATCATCATTGGTGTAATTTACTGAGGTAACACTCCCAGTTGTTGCCCTTAAGGAAACTGTGATTTGTTTTAATGGATACTCGTATATAGGACTTTTAATCAGGTTTAGGGGGAAAAAGTACATCTGCAAACAGCTGCCAAAGAAGCGCAGATAGGGGACAAGCATCACTTTACAAAAGACCATCTGTTGTCCATTTCTCAAGGATATTAACTCACAACTCAGTGTGTTGCAAGTTTGATCTTTTCTTGAAATATAACTTTGGAAACAATAAAACCACATCATTTACATACAGATTCATATTTTCACAATGTGTGTGTGTGTGTTCCTCTTCTCTGTCTCTGTCCTTAAGTTGCAAGAGGACAGTAAAATTGGTGCACAATCACAGACAAAAATTAAAATGCTTCCCTGTGGGTTTTACACATTGGAGAGCTGGGTGAAGGAGCGTTTTCACAGCTGGAGAGTTAAAACTGTGTGCTGTATGTCTGGAAGACTTCTATTGCAGCCACAGCCATAACCTCCTAGATAATAGTGACCTTCTCTGCAACAGTTATAATAGTCTCCAGCCAAGTCAACTCCTTCAACAGTAATATTGTCAGGTTTGCCCGGCTGCACCTTCCTCTCTTCTCTCTTTCTCGCTCTAGTCTGCTCCTTCTCACTGACTCTCTTGATTAACACACCTGTCCTGATTTTCTGACACTCTTCAGCTGCGCCTCCTTTGTCACTCCCTATTTATACCCGGCTTTACCTTCACTCCCTTGCTGGTTCTTTCTATGTTGTTAGCCTTCGTTTCATGACGTATTATACCTTTTGTCTCCCGTTTCCACATATGTTCTTAAGTCCTAGCGTCTCCTGTTGTATCACCTGGACCTCTCCTCTGGACCTTGGCTCCCTCAGCTCCACCAACCTCTTTCACAGGTCGATGCACAGTCTCCTCATTCATACCACTCTCTGTTACTCCTCAGTCAACCGGATCACCACCTTGACCAGCTCAGGAGTGTCGCCTTCCCTTGCAGCCCAACCTCATCACTCCACGGACAATAACCCCTTCACTAATGCTGGTCATCACCCGGTGATATTCCTTTCAGTCATTCACTCTTGTTTATTGTATATTGTGTTGCACCCCTGTTTCACCAGTGTAAATAAATCCACCTCTTGCACCGAAGCCAGCCGCCTGGGTCTGTTCTT
>NW_018128047.1:528639-555299 GCF_001952655.1 Monopterus albus
GTCCCTCCTACGCTAATGACACCCGCGCCCTCATTGGCCCCAGCCACAGCTCCACACCTGTTTCTGGGCCTTTGGACCACTCGTCACCTAAGGGCCCCTGGGACAGGACGCTCCCAGACCAGGCCATTGCCCAGACCCAACACCAGAGTCAGGAGGACACACCTACTGCTGCACCATCAATCCCGGGCCTCACTCCAACTGCCTCCAGAGAGAGAATGTGCAGCATTCGCAGAGCCTCTTCCGTACATGACATGGAAGGCTTTGGGTCCAACTCTAAGGTGGCATTCAGGGACAGACATGCCAGTGAAGGTAGGAATCTTCTGCTTAAAGCTGTAAAGCTTTATTGTAATATCACAAAAATACTACAAATGTGGTTGATGTTGATCTAGTTGTACTTTATCTCATGGCAGGTATCTGTGGCTTTATGTAGCAAAACCACTGTTTTTTAAGGGATGACAGCCATTAAAGAGTCAGATGTGGTCAATACCTGAATTAGACTAATGAAAGAAGTTATTTCTCATGACACATGTTCACTACAGTTTGGCTGTATTAAGTACCAATCGTTCTGTGGTCCCAAAATAGGAGACGCAAGATGTGGCATGCCGGTTTCATAATCAGTATTATAGTGAGTTATCATCTATAGTTTGTGCTATTGATCTTCTTGTGGGTCTAAACCACACATTAGCCTTTTGGCCCTCATTTGGATGAGAGTCCCAGACTGGCCCGGTTTTGTCCAGGCCAATCAGTTGGCCTTCATTTTTTTTTTATCGCCAGTCCTCATTCAAGTAGCTGAGAGTTGCTGACACTATATCTACTTCACTAAAATAAATTTCTCATGGGAATGTAGTGAGAACTTAATGTCAGCACCCATTTGTCATCATACAAAACTAGAAATTCTTCTCTCACCTCCACTCCCCTTTTTCTTCCTTCTCCGACACTGTGCTGCTGCCATCGCAGACAATGGTCGCCATATCAAAGGTAACAAACAATAGCCTGCTGCATCTTGAGTTGTATATTTTACTACTAGATAATACATGTATACTGCACAGAGCCTGCTTGCTGCACGAGTTTTCCACATCACTGAGGTTTATGTGGGATGCAATCACCTTGGTGGATGAGAGACAGCATGTTTGTAAGTTCTTGAACCGGTGCCTCAAAACACTGGCACAGCACTAAATGAGTTGGTCTCAGTGCACATGCCCCGCTGAACCCTAGCCAGTTGCCCAGGGGGAAGGCTCAGCTAAAAAAAATACCACACACTGACCTGTGCATGTGCTTGCATGAAGTAACACACGACACAATCCTCTCTCCTGCTTTTGTTCATTGAAGAAAATCACTGGGGCTTCATGAGATGATACCTCCCACTATCTGTAACCTCTGTTTTCTTCCATGTGCCCTCTGGTTCCTTGTTGCCAAGTTTTAGTGAATGAAAAGAAACCTGACTGTGTTTCTGCTTGGATTCTATATGCTCATCTTTTTCTCTTATTAAGTGCAGTGGTGCTTATACAGCGTTCATTTCACAGTACATATTGTGACTTCCTCAACACCAGAAATCATCACTGTTTCTTTAGTGTTGTTTATTTACACCTAATGCATTAATGGTATTTGGATCACTCTAACAGTAATATTTTGTAATATTAGTATCAGACATTAACTTTTCAAATCTCTAAAGGTCTGCTCTCCAAACCAAAAATGTGCTCTCTATCCTGATAAATGCCTTAATACAATATTTGAAGTAATGATGTTTGTATCCTTGACTACTGCCCCTGCAGTCCAGCCACCCATCCATAATTCCACTTTCTCCTTTACCACTAATATCTTCTCTTTACTGGTTTGTTAGAGTCTTGCTCCTGGATGGCTGGGGGTATGGCTTCAGCTTTTTTCTATATCCATTCAGTTTTTTATGACTGCAATGATGTATCCTTACTGTGGCATGTAATCTCTCATCTTCAGCTGCCTCTCTGTCCTTGACTCTGAATCACTGTGCTGAAAAGAGGGAATAAATAGTGTGACCTTCCTGTGCTGGCTCACACAATGGAATCAGCAATTCTCTCATTCACTTTTTATCACTCTCATTGGGCCAGGTCTCAGCGTGTGTAGTGCTGTCACATATTGTTGCAGTGTTGGGTGCACTCATAAGAAGCCAGGGAATAAATGTCTGAGAGTCTGATTTTATGATACTGTGAACATTTAGTAGAATAATGAGGGAATGTTTTGCTAATTCGGTAACACCTTCATTATGTGTCCAAACTCCATCAGACAGACAGGTTACTGGACTGTGTGAAGTTTTTTTCTCTGATCGTGCGTAGAATCATTCTTTTCTTTCACAGACAGTGTTGTTCATTATCTTTTAATGAGAAACTTTGAAAGGCCTGTTCATCCTAGACTGGTCAATGAGAGGGTGTGGAGTTTGTATTTCAGTATCTTGTTGTATTCTCTGTGTTGTGTTGTGATTGAGCTCACTCCAAAAGTAAGGGCCACTCCATATTCACTACACATGTCACAACAATCAGCTGAATACTTTACTGGTCTCTGATGTCCTCAATTCACAGAACCTATTAGATCAACAATAGCCTAGCCATAGTACAAGCTGTGGCAACTTTACTGTTGACATCCTCCCTCTCACTTTACCCTTTCAGGGCCACTCAGCCAGATCAAATCCAGTCTGCTCGGCTCCACCTCCGACTCCAACCTCAACAAGTACAGCACAATCAACAAAATCCCCCTCATCACGCTCAACTTCTCTGAGGCCACCAACGAAAAGAAGTGCCCCTCGCCTCCGTCCTCAGAGAAAACCATCATCGCCCCGAAAGTCAAGGACCGCACACACAACGTCACAGACAAGGTTACACAGGTGAGACGCTAACCAAGCATGAAAACATAAAACAATCTTCTTCACCAAAATCGGTTGAAAAGTTAAGGATAATCACCTTTATTGGCCAAGTATGTTACACACACAAGGAATTTGTTTCTGGTACAGAACTGAGGCAGCCATCTGCGGCACCAACTCAATCAATGGCTCTAGCCATCGGGGGCAACAGGGGGGGTTCAGTGTTTTGCCCAAGGACACCTCAACATGTGGACTGCAGGCACCGAGATTCGAACCTTCAACCTTTCAGTTGGAAGATGACTGCTCTACCCACCACACCACTGTCACCTCCCCTAGTTTCTGATTTAGTGAAAAATCCTTGGAGCCTTTTGTTCATATGGAAACTGCTCTACTGCCATCCCCTTACCAACTGCTAATTTACGACATATACAGTATTTTAAAGCCATGTGTAGGATAAAATGTACTGTTTTTTGCTAAATAAATATTAACATTAAGTACTTTAACCCTTTAGCCCTCATTTACTAATGGGAAAAATATCTGCCCTCAGAAACAATCTTAAAACAGTATGCTTTAAAAATGAATATTGTTTTTGAATGTACAAAACACGTAGGCTTTCATTTCAACTGCACCTTTAAAAGTCAGCCCACCAATGAACAGTACTAACCATCTGCTATTAAGTTCTTTGTCATGGGTTAATATGGGTTCTTTGCTGTTGTCAGAGACTAAAAATAGAAAACACTTAAGCGTAATAATAGTAAACTTAGTTCTGGACACGTATAGTTTGCATTTATAAACTGTTTATTGCACCAATCATTTGTTGACCATCTGATGTTTGGCAAACTGGAGTGGAAAGATTCAACATTAATATTCATCACATCATTGATGAATGACTACCGTCATCACAAATCACACTTGAACAGCTTGAGCAGCCGTTGCAGTCACCAGATTCCGTTGTCACCCCTGCCCTTCCTCCCCCCTCCCCCCTCAGGGTGGTTAACTGAAACTCATAGGTTCTGATACGTCAAACAGCAGCGGTGTCTGTCACTTGTAGTAGATAATCAGGGATACTCTTACTCCTGCCAGACAGCATTCAGAGCTCAGGCCATATTTCTAGAGTTACGGACTGGGTAAGAGATCATCCTCACATTCCCTGTGAGGGCTAAGATGCAGCACAGTGTACACAGGGACTGTAGGTTAATGTATTCCTAGGAGTGGGTCAGAGCTGCCCTAAACCACTAATTAAGTCTCAGTTTTGCATTTCACCCATTAATGGTGAAACGAATAGAAGACACAGAAACTGACCCCTGTTTGCACTAAAAGGCAGCTTCAATGGCAGGCTTTAGACTCGAGCCAGAGGCAGAGACAGACTACAGTGCATCACACCAACCTCTCTGCCCAGCATTAAAGTTATTTAGCTGCAGAGAGAGCAGGCCTATTATTGTGGTGTTAATAAACTTCTGTACCATGTTGCACAGTAGTTTAGTTTTGTTTCTCCCATGTTCCTTGTCACTACCTCCTTCTTTTACTGAACACATGGCATTGAGCACAGAGTGCCATCTCTGTTTTTGGCTAACTACATGCTGTTAAAATGATCATAGTAACAAATGGGCATGGGGGTGTGCCATATCTTTCTAAACCTTACCTCTGTAAACAGTTCTCTAGACACCTGACTGCAAGGAACACAAAGCAACAGCAGATGTCTTGAAATCAGCTCAATCCTCCTGAGCTGATTTGAAGCCATGATCAGGGTGTGTGAGCAGACACTCTCTCATGGCCTTGGCTCCCTCCTAGCTCCCACAGGCAGGTGGAGGGTTCATCCAGGAAGCTGATCAGCACACTCACATGGTGCTTTAGACATCTCTTACATGAGACTCCAATTCCCAGCACCTCCCTTTAATATCTCGATGCAAACGTCTTTGGGTTATTTCAGTCTGAATGTGGAATTAAACCAGTGGTATGTGCAGCATTTTTAATGATGGAAGCCACGTGATTACCTTCAGGAACATGAAACAGCACTTTGTTCTCATAAATAATGCCCAGGCTTTGACGGTGCAGCCCAAAGAACCAGAGAAGGGGAGAAATCTGTTTGAAGCCTTGCATTACCCCACAAATGTTCATTTGCACCAAGTGCACATAGCTACAGAAGGTAGGTGTAATAATTAAAATGGGATATTTTATTTAGAAATGCTAAAACACATTCATCAAGCTTGTTCAGCCTCCCAGCCAGGTGTCCTCACAGGCTGTGAGGGGTACTGTGTTCACACTGAGCTGAGCTGCCATCTTGTTTTTATCGTCACTGTTCACCACACTTAATAACACAACAGTTTTTGTACAACATGTTGAAATACATAGTTGCTAGATGTATTTTTTAAATTCAATTTTCAAACAGAAATCAATATATGAAGACAAAAATTGAAGCAACAGCAGTCACATGCTGACTTGTAACTGTAATGAAACTGGCATTTGAAACATTTGCTTTTAATGAAGTGGCAGCTTGATGAATAATAGAACACATTCCCTTTGTCTGTCCTTTCGTTTCTGATCGATTTCAAAGGTTATCCCATATCAGAGGTTAAAAGCATTTGGCCCTCTCCATCACACAAAGGGCAGGAGTTTCTAATAACCAATTTAATTATTAACACTTAAGCTCTTTTCTCACGCCATATATCATCCTTCTGTTCCCTAGTCCTCTGCTCTTAATAACAGGAGTTATGAAGGTGACCAGGCCACAGATAAGGGGACACACAATAAGTGATGGATGCCAAAATAGTCATTTAAGATTCTTCTTTCTGTTCCATTCTTATGCTGAGTAGCAATCATTGTCGCTCTGCCCTTGCAGCTCATGTATTCTACCTGCCTCGCTTTCTTTGCGTTCCCCTCTTAGAGCTACAATAATCAGCAGTGAAAGAGCCTGAAAAATTTTTGCTCTTGAAGTGTCAGGCACTTTGATGAATAGATGCATCCTCTGCCTGCACCTATAATTATCTTAAAGTCATTGAGACTCTTATCTGAAATGGTCTATGACGCTGCTATATTATTGATTTGCATATATATATAACTGCACAACAGAGATAATTTTAGTGACATCCTGGCTTGCTAGAATGGATTTCAGCTTCAAAACTGCCTGTTTTTTTTTCTTTTTCTAGAGACAATTAATGGTTTTCTTTTTTATTTTATTTTTAACCTGGAACAGTTTTATCATTTTTTCAGATGCTATATTAAGTTATGTAGAACTTCCTGGATCTTTTTATCTCACATGTGAGCATGATAAAAGATTTTTATTCCTACAACTGTCATGATCCTGCCCCGTCCCCTTCCGGTATCCTGCTTTTACTCTGATACCACTTCCTGTCACCAGCTCATCCTAAACCCCGGTAACTTCATCTCATCAAACACACTGTTTTCACCTACCACTAATCACCCACACCTGTTCACCACAGCATATAGCAGCTCCTCACAGTGTGAGGTAGTGCCAGATTGTTCTATGCATCATCTAGACTCTCCAGCATTATTTCCCTGTGACTGCTTTTCTGGTACCAAAACCTTGCCTGCTCTAACGACCTGTGATCCAGCCTGCTCCCTCTTGCCTGACTGCCATCCTGAGATCAACATCCTGCCTGTTCTACTAGCCTGTGATTCTGCCTTGCCTTCCCTGCTGCCCTGCCGGAGACTTCGACCTTGGACCGTATTAAGTACCACTCTTTTGCCTGATCCCTCAAGACTGTGTGTATTTCTGTTTTGATCACGGAAAGACATTAAAACCTGTTCTACTGCCTCAGCTGACTGGCTCTTTAATTGGGTTCACTGTTCCACCTTCACGGGAGCATCACACCTCTCCCTGACACCCAGAGCAGAATACTATTCTGCCAATTACACGTATGAGGAAAGTGAGGAGATATAGGAATTCTGACTTCCTGTAACACCACCATGAATGTCACTGAAACCTCACAGGGTTATAACTTAACTCCTCCTGGTTTGTAAATCAGACGACCTCCAGTTTTGACCTCTGGTGGCTGTGTGGGGACCTTAAACTTCAACCTAAACTCCCACCTGACCGGCAGGGAGGCTGCGCCCTGGTGCTTATGGCATTCCAAATAGCACCAGCACAGGCATTAGCACTAGGGATCCGGGGGGTCCACGGCCACTTCCTCGCTCCACCGAGCAAAGACACAACTGTGTTATGAAAATGACCGGGTGTACTCTGACGCCATAGGGGTCCCCAGGGGAGTGCCTGATGAGTTTAAAGCCCAAAACCAAATTGCTGCAGGATTTGAATCCTTTTTGATGTGGTGGGTTACAATTAATACAGACGTAGACTGGATCAATTACCTATATTATAACCAACAAAGATTTCTACATTTTCTAGAGATGGATTTAAGGGGACAGCTGGACAACCACTGCCTACTCCACTCATGTCTTGGCAAAACAGAATTGCTCTCGATATGTTAATGTTTAAGGAGGAAGGGGTTTACAGAATGTTTGGATCCACATGCTGCACATTCATACCAAATAACACTGCTGGAAAAGCAGGAGTTGAAGAGGGATGGTGTCAGGTTTGCCCGGCTGCACCTTCCTCTCTTCTCTCTTTCTCGCTCTAGTCTGCTCCTTCTCACTGACTCTCTTGATTAACACACCTGTCCTGATTTTCTGACACTCTTCAGCTGCGCCTCCTTTGTCACTCCCTATTTATACCCGGCTTTACCTTCACTCCCTTGCTGGTTCTTTCTATGTTGTTAGCCTTCGTTTCGTGATGTATTATACCTTTTGTCTCCCGTTTCCACATATGTTCTTAAGTCCTAGCGTCTCCTGTTGTATCACCTGGACCTCTCCTCTGGACCTTGGCTCCCTCAGCTCCACCAACCTCTTTCACAGGTCGATGCACAGTCTCCTCATTCATACCACTCTCTGTTACTCCTCAGTCAACCGGATCACCACCTTGACCAGCTCAGGAGTGTCGCCTTCCCTTGCAGCCCGACCTCATCACTCCATGGACAATAACCCCTTCACTAATGCTGGTCATCACCCGGTGATATTCATTCATTCATTCTATTTTGTTGTATATAAGTATTGCACCCCTGTTTTAGCACTGTAAATAAATCCACCTACTGCACCGAAGCCAGCCGCCTGGGTCTGTTCATTTCTGCTCGCTCATTATTGTGTCGAGCGATCCTAATAAATATCATTTCATCATTTCATAAAAAAAGTGTCTGATTAAAAAAACGTGGATCATATAATAGTATAAAATTTTAAAAAGACATGAGCCATGTTTACTTTTTAATATCATTTGTTCCTCATACCTTACAGTAGATACTACACATAGATTTACATATACTGTATTATTATACATTAGTAAAATATACAGTTACTGCAAATTCCTTTGTACAACACAGTAGATTGTTAATGTGCTTTTTTTAAACAGTTTCACCCATGGACTGCACTGTGAATAAACATAAAGGAATCTGCTTTGAACTGTCATAGAAAAATAAAAAAAGTTTAATAATGAACTCTGATGTGATTCTGGTATGAAAGCACTGTATTGTCCATGCAGATATGTATCCAGTGTAAAACAAGCCTCATATATATTTTTTCAACAAACCTATGCTCTTCCACTGTGAAATTCAACTGAAAGCTATTTTACTATATACAGCACTCTGAGTTGTCTTTTTCACTTGCTTTTAAAGGACAGCGCAACATGTCATGACAGCCATGACTACTGGCCAAGGTCTAAAGGGAATTGACACACTTTTTTCTCTTTGTCTGTTCAGCTATATAATTTTTTTCTGACTCTTTGTATCTGCTGCAATAGTATCTCCATGTGTAGCCAACAATGCCTGACTGGAGAAATCATGTACTTGCTCTTTACCTCCCATGAGACCCATCTCAAAGAAAAACCACCTATGAATTTCTAGACCCCAGTTCCAAAGTTACAATAAGAACTTTCTAGCACCCGTCTGGGTTGTGTGACAAAGTCTGTCCACTTGACAAAGCATGTACTGTATCTCACAGACACAAGTATTAATTGTACATTTGGTTATGCCACTCCTCCCTCAGTTGTTTTTTTTTCTCACAGTACACGTATATATGTGATCTTTGAGTGTGTACCTAGATAGTTTTTGGCCAGGCACTTGTACGTGCCAGAGTCTGAGGCTGTGGGTCTCTGAATGATAAGTGTACCCTGAGGGTAGAGCAGTTCACTACCCTTAGACCAGCCCTGTTCTGCTGTTGAAAGAACTGAATGATTGGGCAGCTCCCAGGTGATCTCTGGCCTGGGGATCCCAATGGCAGCACAGTTGAGCTGGATAGGTCTTCCGGTCATTGCTCTCAAAATGGGAGGCGGTCCAGTTGTGATCCGTGGAGGGTAGCCAGTGATAATAACAGGGACACTAAGCACAGCCTCCCCAGCATCGTTTTGAGCCCTGCAAATGTAGGTGCCTCGGTCGTGGAGAGTAGTATCTTGAACAACCAAAGTGCCATTCTCTAGTAACTGGTAGCGCCCAATTACTTGAGGCCGAGTAAGAGTGTGGCCACCAGGAATGGTCCAGTGGATCCTGGGTCTGGGGCTCCCATCAGATAGACAGTGAAGGAAGAGAGGTTCTCCAGAGACACTACGTATGATGCCCCTAGGCCTTGTCAAGATGTAAGGCTTCTGTCCAACATCCAAAATTATTAGCTTCTCTATGTAGCCCAAAAGATTCTTGGCACCACAGCGATACTTCCCAGCATCCTCTTTGCGAGGGTTGTAAATAACTAAAGTCCCATCATTGCCAATCTGGTGATGAGAGCCATGGTCAGGTCGACTAGTAAGCAGTGTTCCATTAGGCAAAGTCCAAATGATTTCCGGCATTGGGTGTCCATCAGCAGAGCAGTTCAGGGCTGTGGTTTTCCCAATCCGAGACAAAATGCGTTCATTGAAGGGGTTCTTGAATATTGGCCTTTGAAGCATGCGAGTCACCTCCAGCTGCACAACCATTACTGCCTCTCCTCCATCATTCCTCGCCATGCAAATGAACTCTGCTGTATCAGATGGCCGCACGTTACGAATCTCCAATGTCCCATTATAATGGACATTAATCCTGCTGCCAAAGTATGGTGCTGTCAGGAGGATGTTATCAGGCATAATCCAAGTGACAGTAGGAGCAGGATCACCCTCAGCCTTACAGTCTATAAATTTTTTGGAGTATTTAGCAGCTACATCTTTGATCACAGTTCTGTTCTGGTGGTAGCCATTGATCACTGGTGGATTTCCATCTATATCAAGCTTGTAGACCTTTCTGTCTTCCCCGCTAGGGTTGCGTGCCATACAGACATACTCCCCAGTATCAATAAGCTTTACATCCCTGATATCCAGAGATCCATTGACATGTATTAGATAGCGTTCATTTGATGCTGCGATTACATCATTGTTAGGCAATATCCACAGGATCTTGGGTTTGGGTTCTCCAAGTGCTTCACAGTCAAAGCGGATGTTCCCTCCAGGCTTCATCCTGGCATAGGTCTGGCTAGGTGGATGTATCCTGGGAGCCGCAGTCACCACAGTGATATGTACATGCATCTCATCCTTGCCCACCTGGTTCTCAGCATAGCAAGTGTAGTCCCCTTCCTCTGACATACCAACCTGGAGAAACATAACACTCATGTAAAACTTGAGTATGTTTTTATATGTCTTGTGGACGTTTGAGGTTAATGCAGTAACATACCTGGTTAAGGTAAAGAGTTCCATTGTTAAAAAGAGTATAGCGCCGTGCTCGTCCTCGTCCACTGCTGGTGTCAGACTGCAAAGCGCTGTTGACCACTGTACCATCTGGTAGACCCCAGGAGATCTCTGGTTTTGGTGCTCCTGAAGCTTTACAGTCAACTTTTAAGTCATTACCATAGCGTACCTGCTTTTTGCCATAGAGCTTAGGCTCTATCTTGGCTGGCTTCATGGACACAGTGACCTTCATGAGCTGGAGATCGTCGCCAATCTTGTTTTGTGCCACACAGAGATAGTTGCCAGTATCTTTATCACTCACAGTGTTAACAATAAGAGTTCCATTATCTAGGACACGGATTCTGCTACCCATCCTGGAGAAAAAGATAACATTAAATGAAAGTGAGTTAGCATGAGTGCAATAGAAAAAAACCTGATCAACTACAAGCAGGTCCATTTACTATGGTGCAAGGCAAATGGCACATATAGTATAAAACTGCAACTAAGTATTGTACTGTACATGTTGTCACTGTTGATAACCTGTACCGCTTGTACAGTTGTTAAAACATTATAAGTCAGTGTTTAGAGAATTTGCCAAATACTGTAATTCCTAAGCCATTTACTGCATTAAAATAAAGGGAAATGGTAAAAAAAAAAAAAAAAAAATCAAACAAGCAAACAAAAAAGGAAAACAGCTCAAACAAGAACACTGTGACTGCAATGATGGCAAAAAAATTTTAATAAAAAAAAAACTATCAGTAGAAAGTTGAATTATATTTTAGCCCTGAGAGCTCAACACACTGCAACATAAGAAGACAACGTCACAGAGTTAACATTTACAAAAAAAAGTATCTACATTTAGAAAACAATCCAATACAGAAGTTTCTGTTTTTAATTGTGTTTTTTGAATTTGTTGCACGTTTTTGTATTTAGTTGTTTTCTCATTTTGCAGTTCATTTAATGTCAAATTGATGCTTTTTGGTGATGTGTTTTTTTTCTTTGCTTTCTCTATGTCCATATTTCTTACAGTGCAGTATGTTGAGCTATCAGGGCCACTGTATGAATCCTCTTGGGAAGCAGCGTGATGTTTTACAGTATGAACTTAACAGTAAACCGAGCCAAGGCACAAACATTGCACTTCCGTGTGTTTCTTAAAAATATTAAGCTTTCTGCTTCTTTTACCTGTGCCACTGGTCTACCACAGCTTTAGATGGGAGCCTCCAGATGATCCTAGGTTTGGGGTCTCCTGTTGCTAAACAGTTGAGTGTCAACTGATCCCCAAAGGACAACTCTGTCATGCGCTGAGATGTCTCTATTATCTGAGGTGAAGACTCCTGGCTCTCTACTGTCAGAGTCACCACCCTTCGCTCTGAGCCAGTAGAGCTGGTAGCAATACATTCATATTTCCGGTTGTCTGCTAGAGTCACATGCTTAATGTGGAGGGTTCCATTTTCATACACAGAAATCCTTGTGTCACCGGCAGCTCTGTTAAATTGTACCACTGACCTATTATCAAGGACCCAGTGAATAGTAGGCCGGGGGCTGCCTTGGCCAGTGCAGGGTAGCCACAGGTTTTGGCCTACACTAGCTTTCAGCTGCTGCCGTTTTTCCTCCATGATGCCTGGTGGAGCTGCCACCACCTGCAGTCGAACTGTAGCAGTATCAGCTCCAGCTGAATTACTGGCAATGCATCTGTAATGGCCTCTGTCATAAACAGACACATGCTCAATGACCAGAGTCCCATCATCAGATACTGATACCCTTCCCTTCTCTTTGTTTTGACCCCTGACTTGGGTCCTGTTGGCCAGGATCCAGGATATCACGGGCGTCGGTCGACCCTCTGTTTTACATTTCATCTCTACAGTGTTTCCTGCATGAGAATTTATCTCTCGGATTTTTGGCTCTAGGATACGTGAGGGGTAGGCCACCACAGAGAGCGTGACAAGAAGTTTGTCTGAGCCATGATTGTTCTCTGCTAGGCAGAGGTACTGGCCACGATCTTTAATGTTGGCATTATGGATGAACAGCGTGCCATTGCTCAACACCTCTAACTTGCCCATTCTCACCATTATGGTAACTGCACTTCCTGAAGAACACAGAAAGACAATTTCTTCTAAGAAGCATTCAAATTATTAAAAACACACAAAAACAATATACAGTACACAGATAAAGCCTCAAAACAAAAACTAAAACGATTAGAAGTACTGTTACTTTAAATGTCCATTTCTGCTGCCTCTTGCTTTTCTTTATGTTGCTAATATGTTTTTAAAAATAGCATAAAACACACACACAATAAACACCATATAGTAAATTCAAATCAGGCAATACATACAGTAACTGCTTAAGACAATGTCACAGCTACTCACAGCTATACTCTTTTGTCAAAACTGCATGGTTCTCCCTGCTCTATCACTGCTAGATATACAGCTGTACCTGAAAATAAACAATGCAGTTTTTGCATGGCTTTTAACAAATTTTACCCCACCCCTAAACCTTTTCTACACATTTAGTTTTTCTTAATGATAACACAAAATTATTTTGTACCTGTGTTTGAGGAGAAGCGTTTCCAGGTTATCCTGGGCTGGGGGTTTCCAACAGCCTCACATGGCAGGAGAGCATCTGAGTTGGACAAAACGGTAAAGCTGGCAGCATTGCCCCCAACTATCTTAGGTCTGTTTGTCCAGTTTGTTTGAACCCCCAGTGTAGTGGGTTCAAAGCCAGCGGGACTGGCAGTGGCATGAGTATAAGCATTAGAGATGGTGTTGTGTGTGCCTATGTTGTTGTATGGTGCAGGGGTGTTGGTGTATTCTTGCTTAGTTGTAAAGATGGTCATTGTGTCAAAGGTATGGCCTTTAATTACCCTGTCTCTGGCAGCACCGTCTTGCAGAGTAGGTCTGATTCTCACCGGTGGCCTGCGAGTAGTGTGACCACTGTCCCTGTGTGTTGGTGGTTTGAAGTTGCTGTTGTATCTGGTCTGAGCTGTTGTATAAGACCCTTTTGTGATAGTTGGGTTCAAAGTGGTTTTACGGTTATCTGTGGTTGAGGCAATCAAAGGTGTCTTGGTTGCACTGTAGGTTGGTAAACTGCTAGATATGCTCCAGTCAAGTTCCTCATATATGTCTGTCTCCTCCTTTGATGTTTGATCGGTGTAATCTGCTCCTGAGGTTCTGTCCTCTTTCCTAGATGGCATGAGCAGGGGTTTGTGGAGAGAAACAGTCTGCTGATGTAGCGTGGTTGTCTCCATTGTAGTTTTCATAGTTGCTGCCTCTGTAGTTGAAGCTTCAGTTATAGCAGCAGGAAGTACTTTGGTGATTCCGGGTATCTTGTTAGGTCTCCTGCCCCTAAAGGGCCTCTTTCTCTGCCCTTGCCGTCCTCTGGTCCCATCAGGCCTCTGTCTTATTACAAACCAATTATCAGGGAATCCTCCAGACCCAGATGATAAAGCTTCATCAGGATCTTCAATTGAGGGTAGTTTGACAGTAGGTGGGGAGGGGAGAGTCTGTGATTCTGGTGGTGATTCAGTAGTAAGGGAGGACCTGAAGTAATAGGATGAACTTGTGGTAGTTATAGGGTGAAAGCTGGGACCCAGTGTTGTGAAGTCAAAATCTGCAGAGGTTAAATCTTCATAGTCATCATCTAATGAGTTTTCCTTGCTCTCAGTGTGTCTGGATGGGGAACGAGTCCTTGGTTCAACCAGGGAGTTTGCATAGGTGGGGGTGGTAGTAGGGGTTGTGGTTAGGGTCACTGCTGTCGATTCAGCTGTAGTTGAAATTTTCCGGTTGACAAATGGCCTCCTTACTCTTCCCACTATCTTTTCCCCTTCTCTGCCTCCGAACAGTCTGTTCCATGGAATTCTTTCATGAATGACTTTAGAGGTGGTTATAGTAGTGGTCATAGTGGAGACTGATGGTTCTTTTTCTGTGGTCAGAAATTGATTGACTGTAGGGGCATCAACAGAGGTTGTGTAGCCACTGGAAACCTCAGACTTAGTGTGGGTGAAAGAGGCAGGTCTCACTGTTCTATATAATGATGAACTGGAGGAAGCTGTGGTAACCTGCATATCAGTGGATGCTGCCTTCTTTTTGTCTTCATTACAGTCACAGACTGAGAGAAAAATAAAAAAACATGAGGAGCAAAACAGATAAAATTTGAGCTATAGAAGCATGCACTTAAAATGATGGAAATCTGCTTACAAAATAATGTTATTGTATTTACCTGTGGTTAGTTCAATTTGATATGGCACAGATGTAGTCCTTTCTTTCTTCACTGGGGGCTGCTTACGTTTATTGATGAAGGACTGTATGTCAGTAATCCTGTTGGGTTTAATGATCCTCCTGCGACCTTTGACAGTCCTCCGGCGATCCGCACCTCTGCCATTCTTGTGTGGGATGATATGGATCTGCTGTCGGGAGATGATGGTGGATCCTCCAGGCAGGCGTGGTGATTTGATTGTTTGGGTAGTGTGGAAGGTGATCTCGTCCTGCTGTAGCTCTGTGGTGGCGACAGCTGTCAGTGTGGTCTGGCTTTCTGGGTCTGTGTGGATGACCAGTTCCACTGGGCCCAGTCCATCCCTCATTACAGTAATATTAGGGAATGTGGTAAATGAAAGTGCCACTCCTGTGGAAGTCTCTGGCTCTGAAGGTTGTTCCCCTGAGAACTGGAGCTGAGTTTCATGTGAAGTGTCAGTCACAGTAAGCTGCAGAGTGGCTGGGTGCACATTTAAGGGTGGCTTTCTGGTTCTTTCCGGGGCATAAAACTCTGATGTCTCAACAAAAGTTGGATCGTGTGTGAATGCAGACTTGACTGGTGTAGAGTCTGACTGCATATATGAGTCTGTGGTTTGTGTGCTAATGTTTTTTGTTATTTTACTTAAATCAATGTGATTGCTAACTATTGTTTCCATGCCAACAATTTGACGCACTGCTGTTGTTTCTAAAATATCACCTACCTGTGTGGTTGTTTTTATTTCTGTCTGACTGTCTTGCTCAAATGTTCTTTCTTGTGGATTATCTGAAGATGGTTTGACTGTCCCTGGCACAGTGATGAAATAGTCCTCATTATGATCCTCACCAGAGCCATTTTCACCTTCACCAGGACTGGTGTGTGAATCTTCATAATTCAACCTGTCTTTCTCTGTGTCACTCTTTATTTTTAATCCATCTTGAGCTTTTTTCATTAATTCAGCAAATTTCTGGGGGTCTATTTTCCTGGAAGCTTTATTAAAGGCCCTACTGCTCCAGATACGTCTGTTGCTGTCTGGCCCCCTTCTTCTCTGTCCCAGTCTAACTCTAGATCGCCTGCTGCCTTGTGACCTGAATCTGGGGTAAGGTTGATCTGAGGTTATGGTCCTGGATTCCTGACTCGTTCTGTCAGAGGAACGGGAATAGGAGATCTCACTTAGGGTAACTGTCTTTTCTGTTGAACTTTGGTCCACCCTGACATCCATGTCCATCCCTGACCCCTCACTGTCCAAATCTATTACTGTCTCAGGCTGTTCTCCATTTATTGTGACCAGAGACACAAGCATGTCAACTCCTAGGTGATTAGCAACCAAACACCTATAAAACCCTTGATCCCTTGCTGTAAGACCCTGAATCAGCAAGGTTCCATTATCATACACCTTTTTGCTCCCATGAGACTTGTCTAGTACTGAGTGGTCAGGGAGAATCCACTGTATAGAGGCCTCAGGACTTCCTGAGGAGCTACAATCAAAAACCTGATTTTCACCAGGTGGCCTTAACAGTTGGACACCATTGACCTCAGCATCTTCCACATCAGGGGACAGAACTGTCACTCGAAAGGCAAGGACATCTGCATCCAGGTAGTTTGTGGCTATGCACCAGTAGAGGCCTGTGTCAGAAGCATCAGCACCCCTTAGACTGAGCTTCCCTTCAGCAGTGATTACAATCCTTCTGTCCTCGCTGGAGTAAGGAGCTCTGACCTTGCTTCCATCTGGTAAAATCCACTCCAACAAAGGCTTTGGTTCACCTCTCATTAGACAGTCCAATTGCGCCACACCACCTATGTTAAAAATAAAATAAATATTTTATTGCATTAGTTATCACCTTGATTAAAAATGAATTTTTTTAGTCTTTGAATTCTATGGTTTTTATAATGCGCCCTGTTTTTGAAATGCTCAGTTGAATTATATGCATGAAGGCAACATCATTCATCAGCTAGTGTAATAGGCATAAATCTCTAACTCCCACCTGTAAGTACAGCATGCTCGGTCTTGGTTTGGTTGTCTCGCTTGATCATGGTCCATGTATGGCGGTCCCTCTTATGTGATGTGTTTTCCACACGTAGGTTAACCACAGACTGGTATTTAATGTGCAGAGTAGAGAAAGTGGTAGCAGTGCGATCAAGCTGGAAGCTCACTTCTCCCTGCATCAGCCATGCAGGGGAAGCTTTAATTTCAGCCTCAATGTTTGTATGAATTCCTTCTTCTCCCTCCTTTGTTTTCATCTGACTATAGCTGTACACCATCTCTGGGCTTCTGGCCAACATCATACCTCTCTCTAGCCTCATTGGAGAGTCACTGTAGGTGGCCAGGATCTGCCACAGCTGCTGGATGTGTTCACTGTCAACACTGCACACCAAATATGTAGTTACGCTTGCGGTAAGCACGGTGACATTGTTTCCCTTCTCCTCCTCCAAGGTTTGTGCCAGGTTCTCGAAAGCAGATGGTCTCTGGACAGTGCAAGATAGACTGGCATCACTGTAAAACTGGTTAGTCAGGTTCATTTGTATGGAACCTAAAGGAGCAATGAAGTCCTTGGGGGAAACTGGAGTAAAGTCCCCTTCATCCAGGCTTATGTTTTTCTGCTTTAGATGAGGTTTGATCCATGGTTTGGTACAAGTGAATCCATCATTAGGGAGAATGGATAGAGGTTTGTTGTAGTTGGGAGAAGGATTAACACAAACAGGACACAGCTGGCCTCTTGAATTTCCCCTGTCTCGCTTGCATTTCAGCACACCTGCAAACATTTAAATTAAGTGGCGTAGCATTTAGTTGGTTACATGAAAAAAGAACATTTACAGTTTCCACATTATGGGCCAGCCAAACCAACACTGATCAGTAAAATTTGCATACCAGAAACGATCAGCTTCACCATAAAGAATTGTAATTTATGATTTGACTTTTGCATCAGCCAAGTCATGAATAAAGGAATTAACTTGTGTTTTTTGTGTCTTTAGTGTCTTCTTTAGTTCCCATGTTGAGAAGATGAATATACTCTATGTCTGCTTCCAGTAGTGTCGGTACAGAGATTTATGTTTCCTCTGGATATGCTTTTCTTGCTTGGGATAAAATTCTATGCACTACTGATTTGCGGGAGAAAAAACATACCACTTAAGTGGTAAACCTATTAAATTATTAATGTAGCAACCTTACCAGACGTGTCTTATAAAAGCTATGAGCAAACCTTAGATGAGGTTTTTTTCATTTACATGTACACAAGGGAAAATGTTTGGATTAATAAAGTCTCTTTCATTAGGAAAGAAGAGGGGTCTCTACTCTTGTAAACATATTATAACCATACACCTCTCTAAATGCATTCAAACTCTTCCAAAGCAAACACCCACTCCTCACCTGGGTTTCTTTGTACCCACTCTGGGAACCACTGCATACGACAATCACATGCCCATGGGTTGCCATGGAGGAAGACATTCTCCAACTGGCTGCAGCCAGAGAAAATGTCTGCAGGTAGAGTGGCGAGGAAGTTGTCTGACAGGTCGATATGTCTGACCGATGACAACCTGAACACCTGGCTGTGCCTCAGAGTGATGAATGTGTCTGGGTGGAGTTGCTGGAGGTGGTTGCCCTCCAGATGGACTGACTGTAGGTTTGTTAGGCTGTAAAAGGCCTCTGGGCTGATGAACTCAATGTGGTTGTGGTCCACGAAGAGTCTCAACAGACTGTCTAGGCCTCTGAATGTCTCTTTGTTGATTTCCTTTACTTTATTATAGGACATCTTCAGAACCTGTGAGAACATGACTGAGAAGTTAGAAATGTTTGTCAAAAGAAAGTTGACTTAAGACTATTACGTTAAGATGCATCAGTATATTATTGAGGGATACAATGATATGTAGTCAAAAGAGCAGAACAATTTGAAAATAATTTATTTTATCTAAAAAAAGTAAAAACAATCAATTATTGGTGAGCATTTTATGTAATAAACAGAAGTTGATTTAAGGCAGTTCACTACAAAGACCCCATAGTAATGTTTTCTTTGTGAAGGTTGTGGTGTTTAATTTTTGTAAAGGCCATGTCAGAGAATAGTTTGTGGTGCAGATGTACTGGATTGTGTTAAACTGTTGTTAGTGTTTATGTGTCATTATATGCAATGATTGAGAAAAACAGCATGCTTGTAGGTAGGGATGGGTTCTGATAGCTGGTTTTGAACTGAAGTTATTAAAACACTCAGATTTGTTAAGTTTTGGAGCCAGAAAATCCCTCAACAAAGCCTTCATTTACATTCTCTGTTTGGTAAGCATCCTTTGCCTCTCTCTTGATACTTCATTGTTTAACTAGATTGACCAGCCACTTTATTAGGTACACCTGTACAGCTGTTTATTATTGAGGTCATAGTTAAAGGTGGTGTTGTTAAATTCAGAGGTGTTCCTAATATTCTGACCCTCTCATGAATGTATCTGAGGAGGACAAAAATATAAAGACACCTCTGAATATAACATAGTCCAGTACAACACCACCTTTAACTATGGCGTCAGTAATAAACATAAAATTGATTATATACATTTATGACAATTTTACCAAAAACGGAAGCATTTTAATCTTTATAAATACAGATGTTAAAGCAGAAGTATTGCATTGAAGTGCATACAATTGTACAGGTGTGACTATTAAAGTGGCCGGTCAGTGTATCCACTGTATATACCTTCCAAATGTTAAATTCAAAACTGGTTGCATTTTTGATAACCTCAGGAGTGTGAGAGCTTGGCCTTAGCCTACTGCCCACTACTGCCATATTCAGGATCCATCAAACTCTGTTCACTGTAGCACTGCTATGAGTTCACCTTCAGATAAATGTAACAGCACTGTGCATGCAAAACATCAGCAATTTATTTAAAATATTATTACAGAATACTAAGCAGGACTAAGCGGTATAGAAAATAAGATGAGATGAGACTATAGTAAATTTTATATTATTTTCACTGTGTTGTTTTTACTTTCTCTTTACATCTTCTGCAACTGCAGCACAGCCCCCAGTTGAAGAGCAAATGCAGCAAAAGGAAAAATGGATCAGGACCAGGTTAATGGATGTCACAGAGCAGTGTTGAAAGCTCTGTAACGCTACAACACAGTAGAATGTCTCATCCTTGGTTTAATAGTTAACTACCACAGTTTCTACTGGTATCATCTGCGTTACTCTGGTATTTGATCCATAAATCTCAGTAAAGCTTTTAATATGATTAGAAGAGTCTAGATTCTTAAAGATTTGTTAAGTTTTGGAGCCAGAAAATCCCTCAACAAAGCCTTCATTTACATTCTCTGTTTGGTAAGCATCCTTTGCCTCTCTCTTGATACTTCATTGTTTAACTAGATTGACCAGCCACTTTATTAGGTACACCTGTACAGCTGTTTATTATTGAGGTCATAGTTAAAGGTGGTGTTGTTATATTCAGAGGTGTTCCTAATATTCTGACCCTCTCATGAATGTATCTGAGGAGGACAAAAATATAAAGACACCTCTGAATATAACATAGTCCAGTACAACACCACCTTTAACTATGGCGTCAGTAATAAACATAAAATTGATTATATACATTTATGACAATTTTACCAAAAACGGAAGCATTTTAATCTTTATAAATACAGATGTTAAAGCAGAAGTATTGCATTGAAGTGCATACAATTGTACAGGTGTGACTATTAAAGTGGCCGGTCAGTGTATCCACTGTATATACCTTCCAAATGTTAAATTCAAAACTGGTTGCATTTTTGATAACCTCAGGAGTGTGAGAGCTTGGCCTTAGCCTACTGCCCACTACTGCCATATTCAGGATCCATCAAACTCTGTTCACTGTAGCACTGCTATGAGTTCACCTTCAGATAAATGTAACAGCACTGTGCATGCAAAACATCAGCAATTTATTTAAAATATTATTACAGAATACTAAGCAGGACTAAGTGGTATAGAAAATAAGTATCCACTGTATATACCTTCCAAATGTTAAATTCAAAACTGGTTGCATTTTTGATAACCTCAGGAGTGTGAGAGCTTGGCCTTAGCCTACTGCCCACTACTGCCATATTCAGGATCCATCAAACTCTGTTCACTGTAGCACTGCTATGAGTTCACCTTCAGATAAATGTAACAGCACTGTGCATGCAAAACATCAGCAATTTATTTAAAATATTATTACAGAATACTAAGCAGGACTAAGTGGTATAGAAAATAAGATGAGATGAGACTATAGTAAATTTTATATTATTTTCACTGTGTTGTTTTTACTTTTCAAAACTGGTTGCATTTTTGATAACCTCAGGAGTGTGAGAGCTTGGCCTTAGCCTACTGCCCACTACTGCCATATTCAGGATCCATCAAACTCTGTTCACTGTAGCACTGCTATGAGTTCACCTTCAGATAAATGTAACAGCACTGTGCATGCAAAACATCAGCAATTTATTTAAAATATTATTACAGAATACTAAGCAGGACTAAGCGGTATAGAAAATAAGATGAGATGAGACTATAGTAAATTTTATATTATTTTCACTGTGTTGTTTTTACTTTCTCTTTACATCTTCTGCAACTGCAGCACAGCCCCCAGTTGAAGAGCAAATGCAGCAAAAGGAAAAATGGATCAGGACCAGGTTAATGGATGTCACAGAGCAGTGTTGAAAGCTCTGTAACGCTACAACACAGTAGAATGTCTCATCCTTGGTTTAATAGTTAACTACCACAGTTTCTACTGGTATCATCTGCGTTACTCTGGTATTTGATCCATAAATCTCAGTAAAGCTTTTAATATGATTAGAAGAGTCTAGATTCTTAAATATCAAGTTATATTTTTGGTTACAAAACAACTGAAATTAGTGTTTATATGCAGTGAGTGAAAAAAAACTTACTGAAATGAGTAAAATTTACCCTTAAAAAGTCATAAAACAAACTACTTAAAAAATAGCTAATGAATTTGACAGGACTTGGCACTGGATTCAGATTCAATAAAATGCAATCAAACCCCACAACAAATCACATGGTTTTACCTGTAAGGACCTGAGGTTTTGGAAGGCTCTGTCTTCAATACTGTGTATTGTGTTGCTGTGCAGCATCAAAAGTTCCAAGTTGTCATGTCCAGAAAGATCATTTTCTCTCAAGACAGTTATACTGTTGTACCTAAAAGCAGAGGAATGAAAGAAACTTATCAGTTCATCTGGTCCTGCATATCCACACAGGTGTTTTCAGTTGCCCTTCTAAAGTAGAACCCTGCTCCGGTTGAAGATGGGTGGGCTACTCTGGCAAATGACAGATGATGTCATGTCATGTTTCTTCTATGAAACATGAACATGTTTTAGTTGCCACACCCTGACAGGTGGGAGGTTCTGTACATGCCCATCCAGCCATGAGAACAAGTCTATTTAGCAAATAAGTAAGATAAGGTAATATCCATTATTACTAGGGTCCAACTGGTATTTTGAACAGTACCTTAATAAGGGTGTAACGATACAACCAGCTCACAATTTGATTCAATACACGGTACAGGACTTGGGGTTTGATACACTCAGGATAACACAATAAGAATGAAAACTAGCATTACAGTTATTTACAGCTTACAGTGCAAGTGGATTAGACTGTGGCTAATACATATAATGTGTGGCTAAAGGCTAGTGAAGCTAACCCCAGTGAATATCAGCATCAACAACATCAAAAAAACAAATCTGGTCAACTGCCCCCTCTTGTTAACATAAATAAATTACATGTGAGTTGTGTCTTAATACTTAATATGATGCATTTACAGTTTCGTAATAAAAAGTGTCACATTTTGTAATTGTCATATTTTTCCTCAGTGCATTGTTACACCCTTATATCTTAATGAACAATGCCTTAAATGTTTGTTTTAAATTATTACTGTCAATAGTTCGGCCAACTCTTACTTCATCACACGCTAGTGGCATGTATGATGTTGTGTAACATATTTTTTTGTTAGAGCACACAGTTAACACAGCTGTTTCTCCCCAACATAAGGAGCTTTTGAGGACTATTGTTTTATTCTGGTCTGACCACAGCTTGAAAAGACATCTCAGGCATAGTAACTGACAAATGCTGACACCCATGCTGACAAAAGGTTTTAGAATCAGTTAAAATGCTTTTAAAGTAATGGCAATTTGAGGCAGAAACAAAAGAAAGCTTCATGATTGACCTCCTTTGCCACCATCAGTCAAAGACGTTAATCTAACAAAATCCTGACATGAATAATGACGACGCATATTTTTGTGTTTTATATACAGTGGGATCAGACGGTATTCAGAGAATTAAAGGTTTTTTTTCTCATTAATATAGACAAAATACTTCACAATGATAAAGTGAAAACAGGTTTTTGGAGTGTTTTGTAAATTTATTAACAATAAAAAACCCATTTACATAAGTATTCAGACCCTTTGTTATGTCCCTTGCACTTGAGCTCTGGTGCATCCTACTCCTATTAATGGTCCTTGAGATGCTTCTACAGCTTGATTAGAGTTCACCTGTGCCTAATATAATGCAGTGCATATAATTAGGAAAGGCGCACACCTGTCTATACAAGGCCTCACAGTTGATTGTTTATGTCAGAGTGAAGACAGAGCCATGAGGCGGAGAAAACTGTCCATAGACCTCCAAGACAGGATTGTGTCAAGACACAGATCTGGGGAAGGATACAAGAAAACATCTGCAGCATTGGAAGTGTCCAAGAGCATGGTAGGCTCCATCATTCTCAAATGGAAGACCTGGAACAACAAACAGTCTTCATAGATCTGGCCACTCAACCAAACAGAGAAGTCGGGTCAGACAGGTAACCAAGAACTCAAGGGTCACTGCGTCTGAGATCCAGAGTCCTTCTGGGGTGACAGTGGTGCGGTGGGTAGAGCAGTCATGTCCCAGCCAAAAGGTTGAAGGTTCAAATCTTGGTGCCTGAGTACACATGTCAAAGTGTTCTTGGGCAACACACTAAACCCCCCAAGTTGCCCGTGATGGCGATAGGTATGCATACAGTGGCCTGGGGCCTTCAGCTTCAAACAAAATTTCATTGTACACAATAAAATAAAGCTTCTTCTTCTGGACATGGGAGAACCTTACAGAAGGACAACCAACCTTTATGGTAGAGTGGCCAGACGGAAGCCTTTCCTCACTAAAAGACACATGACAGCCTGCTGGGAGTTTGCCAGAAGGCACCTGAAGGACTCACAGGCCATGAGAATCAAAATCCTCTGGTCTGATGAAACAAAAACTGAACTATTTGGACACAATTCTCAACAGTGTGTGTTGAAAAACCCAGGCACTGAGCATCACCTCATTAATACCATCTCTGGTAGCATCATGCTATGGGGATGTTTTTCTGCATCTGGCAGACTGGTCTGGAGAGAGGGAACAATGGAGGCAGAAAAATAGAGCAATTCTGAATGAAAACCTCAGGATCTAAGGCTGGGATGAAGGGTTACATTTCATCAAGACACTGACCCAAAACATATTGCCAAGAAAACACAGGAGCGGCGTCAGTAAAGCTCTGTAAAAGCCCTGGAGTGGCCCAGCTGGCGTCTGGACTGGAACCCAATAGAACTTCTCTGGAGAGACCTGAAAATGGCTGTGCACCAATGCTCCCCATCCAACCAGATCAACCTTAATCGATTCTGCCAAAAAGAATGGAAGGAGCTTTCAAAAGAAAGATGCCAAGCTTGGAGCTTCATTCTCAAGAAGACTTGAAGCTGTCAATGTTACCAAAGGTGCTTTAATCAGGTACGAAGGTAAGGGTGTGAATTATTATTATTGTTGTTGTTTTTTATTTTATTAATTTACAAAACAGCCCAAAAAACCAGTTGCTGTCATTGTGTAGATTGATGAGAAAAAAAACAAAAAAACAATCCATTTTAAGATGGGCCTGAATTCACTCTAGGCACAGTGTCTGCATGCACACTGACACTTAAGAGCCACAAAATACTTCACTTTGAATTTTTATTTCAAATTTGATTTCATTTATTGCCAGTTACAGTGTAGATCTTAGCAGTTCGATTGTTTAAAATCTGAAAGGTAGTAACAGCTTCTTTGTCACGTTAATTCCACATACACAGTCTGTGGTTTTACACCTTCCAGAGTATGTGCGGTTCTCCAATCTGTCAAAGCAAAAAAAAAAAAAAAAAAAAAAAAAGGAGCTGGAAAGAAAGCTCACCCGAGGTTAACTCGTTTCGCTGTTGCCTGGATGTCATCGGGTACTGCCGTCAAGTATCTGAAGGTGCAGTGCACTTCGGAGGGGCCATGGCAGGCGCATGATTTGGGGCAGTCAGCGCTCGTCGGCAGCACAGCAGCCAAGAGCAACAGAGTCTCCAGCAGCCACCTCCGCAGGTATGAAGCGCTGCAGACACACACACTCATTGTGCACAGGGATGGGGCTCCAGCTGCTCGGGTAAGGGGGCTAAGGTTTGTCCCGGTCCGTTAATGGAACCCGCCTAGGGAGAAAGGAACACCGAGTTGTACTTAAGTAGTTCATCATTTTCTGTATATATTCTTTATATCCCGTTTGTGCATTTCTGCATTTATTAATCATTAGCTACTTATAAAGATGAAAACTGTGATAGGTTCTCGTGCACTTTTGAGGAGAATTAAGTCAACCAGACAAAAAATATTACCTGTAAAAGTTTATGCAAAGATGATACACCAATATAAAACTATAATAACTTGCAGACAGCACTATTTGACGCAGGAAAAATGTGCATTGTATCGAGTTTCCCTCACTACACTTCAATAGTTGTGGAAAATAAACCTGCTGCATTCGTAGGAACGTAAAATCCCGATGACAAAGTAAACGATCCACACGCAGTTTCAGTAGTTGTGCAGTTTGATTCCTCGGATGATTCCTGTGTGTGTGAAGCGCAGAGGGACATGACGCTTGTAGCTGAGTGCGCACTTTGGGCTCCTCCGCCCCCCTGTAATCTGCTGTAATGTAACTCTAAAGTAACTAGGAAATACTCGGGAAATGCTCTGCTTGAAATGCTGACCATCTGATAGACTTTTGAAACACACAGAAAAACTAAAACAATTGTAATTACAGGGGATAGTGGGATTACTCATTGCTGCTCATTGCTGTTTTAGAAGTAGCCCAAGTCTAAAGGTGTTTTTTCATAGACAGCCCCTGATTTTGTGCTGATCTTTATTATAATAGTAAATAGTATGGGATTAGATTTTGACACCACAAACTCTTTTTGTGAAACTCAAATGAAAGCTCTGCCTAGTCAGGATGGTCAATGACAAATGTGTTACAGATTGTTGCAAAAAAAATTCTACTTTCTCCTTTCCCATCAAATTGGCCAATTAAATTCTTAGTTTATATTTGGGTTTTCCACTTACAATAAAAGCCACAATCCAGCCATCTTTCCAGACATGTGGATGTCAGGTTCTTTTATGTCTTTTTCCAAACTGTTATTCTTTTGTCTGGTCTGAACTCCATGAGCCCCCCTGTGCCCATGGACTGGCATATTTAGAGGTGTAGAGTTTTCCTTCACATTCTGCTGTATGTGTTTTTCTTCTTCTTCTTAACTTTACATCTAAGACTTTTAGGGTAAACTGTGAAACTGTGAAGCATTGGTTTGGCTGAATGAGATGAGATGGAGAGTATTAAAAGCAGCCAGAGGACTCACATTGGATTCAGATGTGCCACTCTTCCTTCTGGGTGTGGTAGTATCTAAAGCTAACTCATTTTACCTTTGTAAAATATGATTTTAATTTGGGAGTAATTTGAGCTTTGTGTAATGTTAGTGCTTTGTGTGACATTAGCAGTAAGCAGAGCATTTCACTGGACTGCCAGATTTATTCTTTAATCGGCTAATGCTAATAGCTTTGGACACGAGGTTGCTTTTTTTTTACGGTTTGTGGCAATCATAGTTTTCATTGTCACTAGGAAACAGGACGTGATAGGAGGAGCAAAGAG
>NW_018128047.1:555335-559210 GCF_001952655.1 Monopterus albus
ATTACATTTTATCTGAACATCTTCTGTGCTCACATAAAATGACACCTAACACTAGATGTCAAAATTTGAACGACTGACTGAACTCGCAGCTTAAAGTTTGCATGTTTTCTGTTTGTGGGTGATTCATTGCAACTGTCACTGTCAACATTGCTGAGTCATTCACTTGTAAACAGTATTTATGAAACAGTAACATTCAAAGTACAGCACAAGCTGTCTTTTAACTCATACCATGTGTGTTTTGGAATACCATGCCCCCCTTTCTGGGGAAGTCACTGGTTCAGCATATCCACACTGTTAAAAATCTACACACATGCAGACACTATGGACACTCATATAAATGCACACAGAGACTCAGCCACATGCACATACACAGTTGCACATATACTGCAGTCACATTTGCAAAGGGGAATTCTTTTATGTGAACTGCTTTTAGTAACACAGAAGACTTAATGACGGCACTATAACCTTGACTATATTCAAACTACAGATTTAAAGGATTATATCAGTTCATCACAGCTGTGTGTTTATAGGGATCCATTTCTTCAGCTTCTTCAGGTCACAGGAGAGGTTGGCAGGTTCCTCTGTTTGTGTCATCATTGTTGTCTACTTGAACATCTGGACAACAACTTCTCTTCTCTTCTCTTCTCTTCTCTTCTCTTCTCTTCTCTTCTCTTCTCTTCTCTTCTCGTCTCGTCTCGTCTCGTCTCGTCTCTTCTCATTTTTGACTAAATAGAATGTTGTAAATGAAGAATAGTGCAACAGTCATTTTGTGCACAGATAGTAGGAACTTTTTTAACTTTAAAGGTGGTTGCAGGTGAATTGGCCACTGTTACAGTGAGACTCTATTTTCATCTCTCACAGGTACCAGAAGGCTTAATTCAATAATGTAAGATTTTAAACGCCAGTCAAAGTCGATTTAATCTGCAAACAGAGCAGAATATTTCTTCTACGAAGGCACATAGAGTTAATTATGTCTTGATCCAAGTCATCATTATAACTGCAGAGTTAAGCCTCTTTTGACAGAGATAAGCGGCTTAGAGGGTTGAGAAGAGGAGATGATGTGAAGAGCAAAACTCGCAACAGGTTTGTGTGTGTGTGTTTGCATTTGTATAGCAATATGACCAGTGCAGTATGATTTGTTTGTTTGTGATTCTGCTGATCACAAAGTTTCTGGTCCATCATTGTTTTGGCAAAGCAAACTGTTCCCCTTTGGTGCTAATTTACTCCAGATAACGAAGTACTTCAAAAGCAGTTGCATTAACTGTATTCAAGCTGCATTACTTTAATTTTGGATGCCTGGTTCTTTTTCAAATTACTTTGTTCATCCAGCATGTTGTTTGATGCCAAGGAATTCCTTGTTTGCACCCACAATTTATCCCCTCACTGACAGTGGGAAATGTTAACCTGATATTACTCTCTTCTTCTACAGTCAGTGTGGCCTAAAGGGAGAGTGGAGGAAGGGGTCGGCTGTTAAAAGTCACAGCTAGCTGGTAGGCTTTCTGAGGAATCTGAACACACATGCATCTCTGTGGGTGGTGAATGACAAGAATAGTGTGGTTTGGAGACACACATTCGGTATTCCTGATGTGTTTTTCACTGTGTGGAATTCTCTCTTAATAGTTCAGCACACTGTAGGTTCCTCTGTTTTGAGTGTTAAAGTAGGTTTTATTTAAACAGGACACATATAGTCTAGAAACAAATGTCCCTGCATGTCAGCTGGTACATTGTTTAAGTTTAATTTGAAATGATAAAACAGAATTTATAAATTGCAAGTTTAAACAGTACATTTGAACATCTGTTTGCAGGTGTTCTGCAGCAACATGAGTAGCAAACACATGAACGTGACTGTACAATGAAGCATAAGCATCAAATGATATTGTACTGCATATACAGTATAGTACATGAAGGTAGGAAGAAATGTTAGAACCAATCAGGCCAGTAATCTGTGGACAGATGGCAAGAGCTTTTTTCATCTTTGCTTTAAAGGTCGGTACAGAATTGACCTGTGGGATCTGCTCTGGCTGGTACAATTTGGTTTTGTCACCTGTTCAGTCCAGTCTGGCTATCCACCCACCATCTCATTCAAATTTGTCATTTCTCAATTGCTTATTTGCTTTTTCTGTAGAAATTGCAGCAAATATTTGCAGTTTGTTTTTGACATTAGTAGAGTGCGTCGGGAGACTTTGTTTGACTTGAGACATGCCTAAAGAGATTCTTAATGTAGTCCATCAGTTATTTATTGTATTGTCTTCTTTTTTTGAGCTGTTCAGTATTTGCTTCTCTTTGACAATCAAGACAGAGAAATCTTTGTGTTTTATATGTGGTGTGTGTGCCATTTTCAATAAACTTAGGCTCCATTTTCAGCTTGAATCACTTTTTTCCAACTGGCTTTCTGAAAGTTCTCTGATTTCTGTATACTGTTTGGATCCAAAGTAACCTGAGCTATAGTTACTGTAGACTTTGTGGAACACCAGTTTCTTCTTTGTGATTGCAGCCATGTGAATCAGTAATCAATAAATAAATGAATGTAATGTGTTTGCAGATCCTCACTGTCCTGAGGGATGATATGAAGTAATAAACTGAAATCATGACTCTTGATTACACTGTGAATTTACAAAAAAGTATTGTGTGTTTATGTTTCTAATGAAATTAAATATGATCTGCCTGTGTGTAGACATGTAGTGCAACAGTATTTGTATACTGTTGTGTGTGTGAGTCAGTGCTCCTGCACGTTCTCTGACTCAGGTTTCACAGTCTCACTAATACCAGTGGAAAGGAGCCCACTTCTCTTCACACGTCTGATTAGTGTAACATCAGTCACAGCTGTCTGTCATGGGTCTGATGTGACCTTTGGCCTGTTAGGGTTATGACATTTCAGCTGCAGTTAAATCTGGCTTAATCAATGGGTTGTTTGATTGATGTTTGATTTTTCATCAAATTTCTCTCACACCCACACCCTACGACAGTGGTGGAGATGATCCTGCACTGATGGGATGGCAATGTCATTTTCTTCAATAAAAAACAGTGCTGGCTGATACTCCATCATAATTCAATCTCAGAGTATTTAAATTAATTCCAACAGATAGCGTTGCATCAACAGTAACATCATCATCATCATCAAGTAAAAGTAGCAATACAACAGTGTAAAAATACTCTGTTACAAGTAAAAATCCTGCATTCAAAGTGTTACTTAAATAAAAGTACTAAAGTATTAACATCAAAACATACTTGAAGTAAAAGTACTCATTATGCAGAATGTCACAGTTCAAATTCCTGTATATCATATTATTGTATTATAATTACTGATGCATTATTGTGTACATCACATTTAATGTTGCTGCTGGTAAAGGGAGGGTGGGGTACTTTAATTAGAATGACTGCTGGGTAGCATCTTTTAATTATACTGTATTTTTGTATTATCTAGATCTGAAAAGTAACTAATAACTATTATTATAAACTAAATGTAGTGAAACAAAAAGTACAATATTTGCCTTTAAAACGTTGTGAAGTCAAAGTTTGAAGTAACAGAAAATGAAAATACTCAAGTACAGATACCTCAAAATTGTACTTAAGTACAGTACTTGAGCAAATGTACTTAGTTACTTTCCACCACTGTTTAGAACAGCAAAAACAATTTGACTAATCGCAAGTTGCTCATGGGCAATTGTGCGATTAATTGCGATTAAATCTTTTAATTGATTGACAGCACTACTTGTTACCCATTTTCAAAACATATATCCAACCTTATTTCTAGACAAACATAATTATTTTATCCAAAGATTTGTCATTCTAACCTTGAATCATATAATAATGACACAGTTTTTATTGTTTTTATCTTTTCAGGTTTAAAAATCACTCCAACCATAGTTCTGCCA
>NW_018128047.1:578986-585661 GCF_001952655.1 Monopterus albus
TATATATATATACATACATACATAAGTGCAAAAATACTTTTGTAAACAAGTGCAATATCATTAGTGTTCAGATAGTACATTCTTTGTCTTCTTGTCTTGCACAGACTACTACTTCGGTTTCCAGTTGCTAGTGAGTTGGTCCTTTGGGAATCATAGTACCAACCTTTTGGTTATTTGCAAGCACCTCTAACCCCTGGACAGCCTGCCACTCAAACCTCTGTCTGTATTACACCACAGCCTCTACTCTCTTGGCATGATCAGAACCACATGTGAGATTTTTTTATGAACTAAGCTTTTGGTTGGTGTGTGAGTAGGTCTATTTGATGCTTCACTTGGTTTGTTTGAATACATTAGATTTCTATAACACCCTGACAAGTGCGCCAGTGGCTCCTTACACACTACAGCATAACAGGGTTTTCAAAGACTGAAGTAGCTAAGGATTAAGTCTAATTATTCACTTTTGTTTTATAAACTGAATTGGCTTAATCATATTAACATCATTTTTAAAATCATGTCCTAGATGCTTTGTTGTTTAGAATATCAGTGGCCTAAAGTGTTATATTAAATGGTTACAGGTATAACATTATATATAACTGCAGTAATGACCTACTGTAGATGTACTGGGGTCCAGCCTTCATTTGTTTGTGAAATCCCCTGTAAATCAGTCCAGTAATTCCAGCTCTGTGTGTTTGAATTGTAATGTCAGCGTACAATTTTGTTTGCCTTAGATCGAAGGGTACGCCTCTGACATTTATCAGCTTCGCCCTGAATACAAAGACTTTGAAGGTGTTGGTGCATGAACATGCTGTGACGCCTTCTGGAGCTTTAAGAAGCATGACGTGTGTACGATTGTACATGAGCATCTGTTTATGTGTAAATACTGTACATATACAGACATATAAAATATGGAACTGATCTACTGTAAATGTTGTCTGTGTGTCTTCCACAATGTTATGTTAGAGTGTGTCTGTGTGTGTGTGTGTGTGTGTGTAGTCCAGGCACATTCAAGTGAAGTTGGCTTTGAAGCGTCAAACACATTCCACTGCTTTAGGAAGCAGCTCTATTTGTATTTTGGGTATGTGAGAACAGGAACATTTCCAAAAGAATTTTAGCTAAAGAATTTCACCTGCAATACATTCGAGTTTGCTTGATCAGCTGATTGAATGACCTACATTCAGCCAATATAAGCCATTTTTGATTTTTGTTTTTTTCATCATGGTCTCACAAATCAGGCATTCATGGACCTGAGCCATGGCACTGTATTATGTCATGCAGTGTATAGGCAACCTATTTTCAGCTCATGTCTGGCTGAGTACTTTCTGCTCAGCCATAGTTAGAGTTTGGAATTTGGTGATATTGTTACCCAGAAATGTTAACAGAGCTCTTGAAATCCATTTGGCTATTTTGGCATTGACCTAGTCATTGCTGATTTATGAACGCTTCACTGGCTGAGCATGTAAATCACAGTGATGGTGAAAAGAGCTTTGGCTACAGCACATGGACGCTGCTCAGGATAGCAAGCAAATGCTGGATTTACAGCAGATGCTTGATGAGTTTATGATGGATCTTTGCTTTCCAGCTCTGAGATCAGCAAGACCTCTCATTGTAACGTCTCCAGTATGAGTGTCTGAGGGAAAATGAGTACTAAGTATTGTAGTCTTTGAAACTAAGACAAGACAAAACCAGATGGTGCAGCACTGTGTTCTCATAGAACTGAAGGCTGCTGGGTTGATGACTAACTGAAAATGTGCAGTACTTATCTGAAATATATTGTAAAGCAAAACACTGGGTCTCATTCATCAATATTTTCCTGTTTTGTTCTAAATTTATTCTTAATTTGTTCTCAAGAATGGTCCTAATAAAAGTCTGTCTGATTCACGAATGTTCCTAAACTGCACCTGTGTATTTACAATGATGAATCCCAGAATGTATGTGCCAGTCATTCCTATAGAGTGTTATAGGGATGATTTTTTTTTGTAGGCCATCTTGGAAGTTAGCATCACCCTGGTTCCCTCGACAAAAAGCCAATGGAATTTTTCCATAGGCTCTTATATTATTGCGGAAAATAAGCCCTGTGACAAGCAATGGTTTATCAAACACATTTTGTTCAGCAAGATAATTGTCACAAGTGAGCACCACTTTTCTGATTTTTGAAGCACAAATACAAATGCCAGCAGTAAAAAGCTATCGTTAGACCATGAACAAACTACACTACAGTTCCATGACTTCACCACCACAGCATCCAACTGATTTATAGTGCTTACCTCTTCTACAAAATCCTTTCCTCTTTGCGTGACCTGATCGAGCTAGCGATCATTGCTATCAGTGAGAGTAGTTTGCAAGTGTGTGAATTTAAAAATAACGAGGCTGTAATAGCAGAATAGTGAGTAGATGAGTCTCCATGAAAACATGTAAAATCCCAGACAGCCTCTGTAGTCCTATTTAGCCACTTTCTCCTTTTGTAAGACATGTGAAAGCATAAAAAACACAAGTGGTGTATTTACTGATGTACACTGCTCAAAAAAATAAAGGGAACACAAGGGAAAATAAGACATTCAACTATGTAATGAACAAGGTACTTAATAAGAATATTTAATTCATTCAGATCTAGGATCTTATGTTGTGTTCCCTTTATTTTTTTGAGCAGTATATTTTATATCATAGAACAAAATGCGAAAATGTATTGGCCTTGTGTTAACCACAGACTTTATTTCAGACATCTAAACAAAAACACAGTCAAAAAACTAAATAATTATTAAAAATACATAAAGATACAAATGTTATTATTTAAATCTTGAACTATATAGTACTCAAATTTGCGTAAGCGTGCTCTTGTGTGTGTGTAGATTCTGTTCTTAGCTAAGAACTAATCGCAGATAAGAAATCTTTGGTGAAGTGGGTCTTAAGAAAAAACTTGTTTTCAATAATGGCTGATGATTGAGGCCCGTTGATAATATCAGTCGCTTACTGTACTGTGCATAGCTGTTTTTTGGTAGTTCTATTGTACTGTACAATAGAAAATTCTTGATCAACATGAGGGAGTTTGTTATTGCTGTGTACAATATGGTTGAACATATGTGGCCACTTAAGCCTTCAGCTGCAATGCACCCACTGTTCCATATGTATTTTTAGTGCATTCATGCAGCTCTGTGCATCTTATTTTAGATTCTGCTCATAAATAATGCTCCAGCGTACTACTTTCTACGGCTCACGCTTAGCAACACATAGTTGGACACAATGAAGAACTGCAAGGATCAAACTCTGCAAGCAACTCACATAGTAGATTTATTCTTCTTCCTATTTTTCTGGTCTTTTTGCCCTTTTTTCATGTATCCCTCCTTCACAGCCGCCTGGAACTTGTGAGTCAGCTTTTGATCAGCGGCAAGTTATTTTTACTGCAGGGGGAAGGAAACAGATCAGTAGCTCTTTAATATTTTCCATTTGCCTGTCACTTTCTTTGTTTTGGCCCTGTGTTTTTGCACTTATTTAAAATGTCCTTTTTAGTCAAATCATCCCCTTTATTAACCATTTTGATGTTGTGTGAGAGAGGCCTGTTGTGTTTCTGACCACTGGTTGATGTGCAGTTGTATGCACAAGAGGGTTGGTTCATACGGATGTGTCTGACCTCATTCTGGCGTGTATAAATATACCAGTGTCATTTGGGGGGAAAAACTCATTTGTTTACTGCTTTGTTTATCCCTGTGATTACAGTGATCAGGTTACTATAGCAACCCAATTCAAAAGGGCCATTAACATTTGTGTATCGCACACCAGGCCCTCTACATCAGATCAACTGATCAGTCTGGCGTTCCAGATAAACACAGCTATACAATAATATATACACAGTTCGGGTTGGGTGCTAGTTTGTAGCTTGGGTTTATTTGTGCAATGATGACTAAAACATACTTAAAACATGTGCAATGAAACAAGTCACATTACATTGAATTTCAATATGTGCAAATCTCAATTTTGGCTGTAAAATTATTTTTTCATCACAAGTGAACAGTTCTGTGTTGTAACACTGTTAGTATTATCTAGCATCACCATTGTCTTGAAGCAAGACAGAAAAATCAGTTAACTGCAATCTAAAAACAAATTGTTCGCATTACTAATTTCAGTCACTTGTTTATGTAAAAAATACTTTGTAGTGCAAAAGAGTGTGCTTGTCCTGCAGAGAAGAGGCCGTCCTACCTGTAGTATTCAATTCAATTCAGTGTTAATTGTATAGCACCAATTCACAACAACAAGCATCATAGGGCACTTTACAAAGTAAGATCTATTATATTATGAATATTTTTAATATAGGGACAACCCAACAAATCTCCCTTGAACAAGTACTTTGCAACAGTGGAGAGGAAAAACTCCCTTTACTGTAATGGAAGAAACCTCCATCAGACCCCGGCTTTTGGTGGGCAGCCTTCTGCCTCGACCGGTTGGGGGGAATGGATAGAGGAGAGAGAAAAGAAAAAGAA
Organism: Monopterus albus; assembly: GCF_001952655.1. NCBI lineage: Eukaryota > Metazoa > Chordata > Actinopteri > Synbranchiformes > Synbranchidae > Monopterus > Monopterus albus. The sequence continues at coordinate 583,459 of NW_018128047.1, forward strand.
ATGAAACAAGACACAACAAATAATCAAAAACTGGGCAGGTCAATGTGGTCGGTGACTGATCAACAGAAAGGCACAGCTCCAGAGCCAGGGCTACCTGCAGAAAGGTACAGAGAGAGAGAGCGAGGACACACTACAGGAGAGAGGCAAAAACATTTACCTTTCTGCAGTCAGTGTGAGATAAAAACATGTCTCATACTGTATGCTGGAAGTAGAGCAAACAACACAGGATGAAGGATGTCACAAGCTTGTGATCTGGCTGGTGTAGCAGGACATAGTGGTGGACGTGCCCTGCCTCTTTTTGTTAGGTCTCACTGATTTTAACATATAGAAGCACCAAGGTCCCCCTCTGTGCTTGAGCTTCCTGTCATATTTAGCTGCTGTAGTTCTCGGTGGTTTCAGAGGTTACAGCCATAGGCCTCACTGACTGAACATGTAGGAAGCATGACAACATATGTTTCTCATCTAATGCTCCAGAATATAGGCTGGGTTACCCAGGATGGGAAAATTGAAAACATAGCTAATGGTCCTTTGGGCCCCAATGGCCCCAGTAAAAGCAACTCATTTTCATTAAAGCCATTAGAGGATATCAAGGTCCTGCTGGTAGACCTGTATGTCCTCTTCTCTATCACAATCATTCTCTTTTATCTGCACATACAAAAACAACATATTGAACACACATGTGAGCCAATTCACTGAAGGAGAATGCCATTAATGAAAATCAGCTCTCGCTTTATCACTTGCATAAAATTAAGACCAAGACTAAAATGTGCAAGATTTTCACAACCATGTATCAAATCAAATCAAATTTATTTATATAGCACTTTAAAAACAGCATCCAGTTGACCAAAGTACTTTACATGGCAGAATAAAATCACAATAAAAAACTAAAATAGAATAAATAAGATCAGTACAAAAAAATAAAACAGCACAATAACACAGATGACAATCATTCAATAAATGAAAATTAAAAGGAATGCATCAGGCCCTACTATGTATTAAAAGCCAAGCCAAATAAATATGTTTTAAGCAATGATTTAAAAGTACTGAGGTCAGTAGCTGATCTAACATTAAAAGGTAGACCATTCCTCAATTTAGGGCTGCAACAGTAAAAGCACGGTCGCCCCAATGTTTATATCTGGTCCTAGGAACCTCTAAAAGAAACTGGCTTGAAGATATGAGGGACCTTGTAGGTTTGTGCCAATGCACTAATTCAATGTATATCGATTTAAGGAAGTTCTGAAATGGAAAGTAAATAACTACAAGAGTGCAAGTGTCAGGTTTGCCCGGCTGCACCTGCCTCTCTCACTTCTCTCCCTCTATTTTAGCTCCCTTACCCCTGATTTCTTTATCTGACACACCTGCTTCACGTCCCCTGAATCACCACCAGCTGCACCTGATTAGTTTCTTCCTATCTATAACGTGCTCATCGTCCACTTCCGTGCCAGTTCTTTCTAGACTCTAGCCTGTTTCTATGCCGATCTATTATTTTGTCTACTATATGTATTTGCTCACGTTCTTCATCCCAGCTCCGTTCCTGCCTTGTGCCCCGTGTCTTATCTTTCCCGCCGCTATCGCTTCGTCGGACCACGGACCTCCTCAACTCAACATCACTCGATGCACCCCATTAACTGTTTCTGTGACTCTGTCCCCCTCAGCAACCATCCACCACGACCAGTCCAGGAGTGAATCCCAGCGTCCGCAGCCCGGCCTCCTCCTTATCATCTCATCACTGACTGTATGTTTTCCATGACTGCTGCTCGACACCCGGTTCTGCTCTGTATTCCTTCACCTGGTTGTACACATATTTATTGTCACTGTAAATAAATAGAGCACTTCTTGCACCGGAGTCAGCTACCTGGGTCCGTCATTTTTCACTCGCTCACCTCCCTACCAGAGCGTTCCTATCAGCAAGAGGGTGCAGCTTAAGTTGAAAAAACGCATTTGGGAACAGTTGTGTTACTACTATCCTTTTATTGAGCTTCCTGTCATATTTAGCTGCTATAGTTTGTGGAGATGACAGTGGACTTCAGGAAGAGCCCTCCCACCTTACCCCCCCTCACCATACTTGGCAGCACTGTATCAGCAGTAAAGTCCTACAAGTTCCTGGACTCCTCTATCTCCCAGGACCTGAAGTGAACGTCCAACATCAGGACCATCACCAAGAAGGCACGGCAGAGGATGTACATCCTGCGCCAGCCTACGC
>NW_018128047.1:585835-601129 GCF_001952655.1 Monopterus albus
TATATATACATTGTACAGATTATACAGACTCGTACAGGTCTCTAGCTTTAAGTACTCTGTTTTTATCCCTATTTATCTCATTTCAATTAACATTCCTTGTTGTCTGCATTGTTTACTGTCTGTTTATGCTGTTTTTTCTGCATTGTTTGCACTGTTTGTTGATGTTAATACTGCTTATTGTGTTATATTACACAGCCTTATGCTGACTTACTGTTTTGCACATTGAGAGCCGATGTACCTGAGTCAAATTCCTCGTGTGTCCGTCATACCTGGCTAATAAAGCTGATTCTGATTCTGATTATTGTTAATGGAATAATAAGAAAAATGTGCACTTCCTGACCAGCAAAATTGATAGACTTTACATGAAACATGTTAAGTATTCTCTCTAGTCTGACTCATAGCACTAAACAGAATGAAATCCAATCCATTTTTGCAGTGCAGTGCATATGCAAACATGTAAGCTTGTAAAATGGTGCAACACGTTAAAGGGCACAAAGAATGACAGGAGTATATTTTGATGAGCAGTACGTGAACTTGATGTCTGGGCTAAACATAATTTTGATGACTGACTTTTTATATTTTATTTTATATTTTTGCATTCGTTTTCCCCTTTCTTATTTGCTTCATTGCAACATCGGTCAGGATTTTCCTTACCATAGTAATTAAAGCACGGCGCACCATGTATCATGATTTAGTGCGTGACATCAGCAGATTGAGTCCGACTGCTGACATACTGTATGTCACAGGTCCTTTTCTCTGTCTTCCCAGTTTCCTTTCTGCCTCTCTAAAACTTAAGCTCAGCTGGTCAGAGTGTGGTGCTAATAACGTCAAAGTCATGGGTTTGATCTACATACTGACCACTAAGTTGCTGCTATTAAGATTTAGGTTTCTATGTCTTCACAGTTAAACAACGCTTTTAAAGTTCATCTTCTGTCATAAGATTGATGGTTCAAGTCTCTTTGTGGTTGGAGATTGCATCCTCCTTGTCAAGGGGAATAAAGTGTGTCTGTTTTTCAGACAGACATCTTCTGTTATACAGCCTGTAGTCCATACTCTTTTCAGTATGTCACATGACAATTGGCATGGGAACCTCGGTAAGCCAAAGCTTGAGAGACATGGCTTGGGAAAAAGTGTAACATGCATTCCTCCACTAACTTTTAATCTAGTTGAAAACTGGCCTAACGAACTAATTATGCTGCTATAGGACTAAGCTGCTGGGGCCCTCCATGATGCTCTGAGTTTCTCTCCTCTCTCCCCTGTCCTCACTCTCCATTCATCTATATGCCACCATTACGTGCCGCTAACTGTGTGTCTCCTCTCTCCCTTAGTGTGTCCTCTGTCTCTCCCTGTACCTTTCTGCAGGTTGCCCTGGTTCTGGAGCTCTATGTTTCTGACGAGCAGTCACCTGTCCAGTGTTTGATTGTTTGTTGTTGTGTTTGTTTTGTCTTGTTGCCTTTCTTTTCTTTTCTCTTTCCTCTATCCACGCACCCCAACTGGTCAAGGCAGAAGGCTGCCCACCAAGAGCTGGGGTCTGTTGGAGGTTTCTTTCGTTAAAGGGAGTTTTTCCTCTCCACTGTCGCCAAGTGCTTGCTAAAGGGGGATTTGTTGGGCTTTCTTCTATAATAATAGTAAGGTCTAAACTTTACTTTGTAAAGTGTCCTGAGATGACCTTTGTTGTGATTTGGTGGTACACAGAAATATGTATTCCAGTGAGTATATTGCCACATAATCTTACTGACGTTACCAGAACATTTGGGAGATTGGGTGAAGAGACAGCAAGACAGTTGACATTATATTACAAGCTTGATTACATCCTGTGTGTCTTACGTACAGCCTTAAATAATGTGCACTGAAATTTCTGATTACTTAATGCTTTTCCTATCATATCGTGTAACACTAACATTATCAAATTGTAATGTTAGCTTGGATATGGTTGAATGCTAACATTAGCTGTTGGTTAGCTTTGGTGTGGTGGGTAGAGCAGTCGTCTCCCAACCAGAAGGCTGAAGGCTCAAATCTCAGTGCCTCCAGTCCATGTGTCAAAGTGTCCTTGGGCAAGACACTTAAACCCCCCCCTCCGATGGCTGCCATCGGTTCTGTACCGGAAACAAAAATTCTTTGTGTGTAACATACTTGGCCAATAAAGGTGGTTATCCTTATTAGCTGTTGTTTACCAGTGATGTTAGCTAATTGGTTATCAAATATGTTGTTTCACCTTGAAACATGGCCTGATGTCCCTCTGAATTTTCACTATCCATCCTTCTTAGTTAGTGATCCTTCGGAAAGCGGTGAAATGCTAACATTTTGTCAGATTCCCTATGTTTTTAATACAACTTACAACCTGGAACACAGCAGTAAGACATTATCCTTTTCATTAACTTCTCATCCCATTTGTCACGTGAGAGCAAATATGAATGCTGTGTGAATGTGGTCCATTGTAGTCCACAAACATCATGAAGAATGCTGGCATCAATCCACCAGTTCTAGTGTGTAACCCTGACTGAATATGTACATTACCTTGACTTTCCTATTGTTCACTTTGTCCCAGTTAAATCTGAAACAATTTTCTGAAAATAAAAAAAAACGCCTCATAAGTGGGCCAGTTAGCTCAGATGGTTAGAGTGTTGTGCTAATAACACCAAGGTCATGGATTCAACCCCCAGTTGCTGTTAAAAGTTAGGTTGGCTTTCCACAGCTGCTCACGGTCCAGCAGAGTGTTTAATGTTCATGTGATCTGGTCTAGGCTCATTCTATAACATATTCCCAGTGCAACAAAACATGTCCCTAGTGCTGCATATTTTATCACAAAATTTCACCTGCAGCACAAAACACAAGCATTTATGTCAAAGGATAATGCACCCAACCGTAATTCAGTTAAAAGGCTGTCTTTTTAGTGAAAGTTTACCAACAAAATTGCATCTTAAAGTCTCTTAATATGTCTAGCTTACAGGGGGTGATCTACAAGAAGTTTATATGTGGTTGTTGTTGTTGCCTCAAAATATTTGGCATTTTGGAGAAACAAGCTTTTCATCCCACAACCTCCATATGCTGTAAAGTAGATGCACTGAAGTGTTACAGCAGTTGAGTTAAGTCTTAGCTCCATCTGCTGGACAGTAAATTTCAGTAACAACAGATGGATTGATCAAATACACATGTATTCAAAATCAGCTTTTTACTTCAACATGCTTTCTTCTTAAAATTAGCAAATTAGCATCGATGCGCCGCAGTTGTAATTTTCTGTTTGATTGAAACAGTTTGGTATAAAGTATTTTGTTTTGTCTCTGGGGGAGATACTCTGGACTTGCTTGAGGTTCACCTCTAATCTGAGAAACTTCTTCGGTTCTGACTGACTCATACCTTGGACTAAGTAAGAGGTGAAACGGCACTTTATATTTATAGCCTTGGTTTTATTTTTAGTATATATCACTGGTACTTTCAAATTGTGTAATGTGGTGAGTTTTTAACCAGAACCGATTTGATTGAATTAGCTTTTTTAATCTATTTTCGGATAAAAACAAACACAAAATAATATTGTGACATACAGCATTCAGCAAATTATAAAACAAATATAGGTGTTGTGGAGGTAACTAAAGAAGTGTCCATTCTAGGAATTTGAACATTATTATGATAGCTATGGACACTGGATTCCACTGTTCAAAAAGACATCAGTGAGACACATCACTACATCGGGTGACACATTTTTTCTTTACAAAACACCAGACCAGCATATTTGAAAAAAAAAATGCTGCCCCTAAAGATCCCAACAGCTCTAACTTTTTACAGCATCTGAAGTAAGCAAGAGTCTGTTCTGCATGTACAAGATCTCTATGTGAGCTCTTTGCTTTGTTTATAGTCTGATAGCCCCTCAAGCATTCATGGAGATCTCGTGCATGAATCTTGCAACTTCAGACAGTAAAACATTATGGTCATGGTAACTGTGAGAAGAAGCAGTTCATTGTTGATTTTAATCTTTGTATGGGGATGGCTGAAAATACTAATAATATAGAAAATGACTGGCCTTATCCTTTAACATAAGGTCAGTAAATTAAGAGGGCTAAATCTGAATATATTGTAGGCCTGTAATTTTGGTTTTAGCAAAACGTCTAACAATTATTCTGCTACATCCTAATTTGTGTGGTTGTTGGTTGATTTGTTTGTTGGTCTTTGAGCATCGCTCAATGTGATGAATGGATTTTGATGAAATTTTGGAGAGGTAGAATATGGCCCACAGAAAAATAGATTCATTTTTTGTTCTGCTCCATATCATAATATGGATACAGGAATATTTTAAATGCTTCTTCACCAATGCGAGTGCTGGAAAGGCTGCTGACTATATATGAGCCCCTTCTGGCCCCATCATCAGAGCAATAAGACTGTAAGTAATGTGAGAATTCAGAAGCACAGCACTAAGTGTTTTAATGTCTACTAAGTATGAATGTGGGATTTGATGTGCTTTGTCTATTTTAGGGAAACAAACAGTTTTTCTGAATATATAAGGAGCTGAGTTGCTGTGAGTGGGCAGTAAACCTGACGTTAATGGCCGGCTGATATTTAGTGTTTAAAATTATTATCATTATAATCTTTCTGTGTCCTTCATATATGACATGAAACCAAGTTGAACAAAGTTTCTCATGTTTTTCAAAGGGGCAGAGACTAAACTAGAAAAGGTGATATTTTTGATAGTGAAGATGTAAACTCAGGTGTTTCTGTTTAGTCCACCCTCACTGATACAACATCACACCTCTCAGTATAACACAGCACAAGGCCCACTATGTGTCTTGCTCATGCAACTACTAGGCAAGAGCCTGGTGGCAGAGATTGTGAGGTTGCACTCTCTGAGTACTGTCTAGTTGAATATATATTTCTTGCTTAGATTGTTTCTAGAAACATGGTGTCATCCAGTTTCAACCATTAAAAATCTGAGCTCTAAAGTACAGTAATGGACTTATATAGTGCTTTTCTACCATAACACTTCAAAAACTTTGCACCTCTTGCACATTCACTCACACTTACATTGAAGTATTCACGCAGTGATGGTGGACAGAACATATGAGGCCATTGGGGGCAATTTGGGTTTCAATGTCTTACCCAAGGACACTGACATGTGAACTGGAGAAGCTACATCCCACTCTACAGTATCTCATGAGCCACAGCTACTCCAATCTGAAATTGTATATTCCTTAAATCTCCATATTCTATTGCTCTCCGTGCTGACCCAGGTAGAATTGTAGTTCCAACCTCATAAGTCATATATAGTATTCATCAAGCACAAGCCCAAGAAATTTATATTCTAAAATTACTATTTTGATGGATTTGTTCATCTTTATTCTTAGTTATTCTTAACAACATCTCTGACCATTTTTTTTAATTGGCCTATATGATTACACTATGTACAGATTGTATTTGACCTTATTGTATATATCAAATGCAGTGACATCTGACATTGATCTAAGCCCAGACACTGTATATATATATCTTCACTGTTGTTGCTTTATTCTTTTAGTGACAGTTTTGCTGTTCTGACAGTGATATTTGATAAAACTCTGAGATGCCAGACTCTTCAAAAACATTTGTTAGATGGACAAGAGAAAAACTGACAGGACTGCCAGGCACTGACTTCTACATGGGGAGATGATAGTTTGAGTTAAAGTGATTATTATTTTCTTTTTATAAAGGACAATTTTGCAGTATTGCTGATGCCAAGTAATTAGTGCCTTTAAAATCTGAAAAAGAACTTCTGCGCTGTTACAGTTAATATTAAATCTTTTGCATGTGTAGGTATATTTTGCCTTGTGTCTGTTACTGTTTTATATAAGAAAGTACAGTATGCCAGCACATTAAACAGGCAGATGTTTTACATCATCCATACATGGACAGCTCCACTGTGCTGCTACTCTTGCAAAATATACAGAATAGAGATTCTCAATTTATTGATAAACTGTGTAATTGAAACTCATGTCCAACATTAGTTGGCTGAAATTAGCAATGCACTAAAACCGCTTTCTTGATTATTATATCAGTAAGTGCGTTTCACTCATCCCAGACTGAACTCAGAATAGAGTGCCGTCAGATGCCTGTTGTCATGCAGCCAGCCCATTGCCCCTCAGCAGGGGCAAAATTTACATACTGTACATTCAGTATGTGAGCTGGAAAGCACACACACACAAACATACATTCACACTTAGGTACTCAGGTTCATTTGATGAGTCTTCAGATATTTTCACATCTGCTTGAGCTACCCCCACATGCAGCGGGGTGTTGGGCGGCCACGTGGCATAGCACTGCACAGCGTGGCATATGTACATGTGTATGTACAGCAGATGAAGACAATAGATGTTTCATGAAAGATTTACTAACTCACTGATAGTCGGCCTTAGAAACTGAGTAGAGGCCAGTGGGTCGAGGCAAAAAAGGAGGGAGGGAATTCCAGGGAAAATCCCTGAATGTTTGAAGTGTGATTTTGCAGTCACAGAGGAGATTTAGTATTCTACCACTCAGGAGTGATCATTCTCACAGAGGCTTTCACTAAGCCTCCGTCACACCCGTGATCCTACATATCGCATCTCCATAGAGCTTGATGGCTCATGGAAACTTGCCTGCTCCTAAACTCTAGCCAATTACATACTCCAACTTGACTGATTGGTGGTTTGAAAAGATCACAGCACATAGAGGAATGTGGTTCAAATTCCTGAGATCAAGCCCTCACAAAACCCAGTGTACGACACATTCTGTTAAATGACCTCCCTTTCAAACCAGAAAAGGTGAAATGGCACCAAAAGAACATTCACCTTGACCAACACTTGATTTTAATGTCTGCATTGTTTCTCTGTATAAGCCCTGCCTGAAATGTGGTTCGGAGATTTCAGCCCTTCTGCTGTTTAAGTGAAACCATATATATTTCCTTTATTCTTCTGATAATCTGAAATACCCCTGAGAGAATTTTTAAAGTAGTCTGCACCAAAGTAAATGTCTGTGTATACACTGTGTACATACCTGTGTCGACCTATTTGACTGCTTCTCACATAACTGTAGTGACCTGTAATGTTATGTCCTGCATGAAGACTTAAAAAGACATTAAAATGGCATTAAACTAAACAAAAGCAAATAATATCCTGGGGGGTAAAGCAACTTTTAAACTCAGAAACCCCCACCTCTGCATTAGAGCAGTTCCTGCTGCAGGCCCCTTTCAAGACCTGAGTTCATGAGACAGAGTCATGTTGCTTAGACTTCCAGGCCTGCCAAGACACAAGACATCTCATCTGGCTCTCTCACAGTAATATAATTAGCTTAGGCTCAAGTGCAACCATAGCCGTTTAGCTGCACAACAGAGTGACTTGTTTTTGCTGTAGTCACAACAAGAAGGGTTTTCCTCTGGTTGTAAAGCAACTTGGACATATACACCCAAGGATCACAGCAAAAACTGGGGACATATCTTGTGTTACAGCTGACTGAACGTGGAGCGACCTTTCCTTAGACAGTCACTACTACCATAATATTTCTGACCTTGAAAATGTATTTTACGCTGAAACATCGACCGGAGAAACGTGTGTATCAAGTTGAACGCGCTCTGGTTGTTTTCGAAGCTGGGCTATTTGCGTCAGTTGAGGCACCTGGGGACAAGGTGGGACGGCTCTGCCTCGTGAGCGCACCGCGTTCACGCTCCTCTCTCCATATCACTGACTTCTTTAAGTAACTCTGCGGCCCCACGAGACGGACGTGCGTTATAGCACGTATAGGAACAGCGAATACAATCTCCGAACATGCGCGCCGATAACCATCAAATGACACCAATCGCGCGCTGTCACGTTCAGCTGGTCTGGACCCAAAAGTAATTCTTAAGCTTTGTCGCGCGCAGGAGCAACTTTTTAACACGCGCAGTAACAGCACCGGAGACGCACGTTGTAAAATGAGGTTGGGAAGCATCTTTTTATTTGTCGCTCTCTGCTCTTTTACCGCTTATTATATTTATGAGCCCATTCCCGAGGAGATAGAAGAGAGATGGAAACTCATGCTGATCAACTCTTTCTTCAGGAGTCTCAGCCACCTGGTAAGGAAAAATCAGAAAGCTATTCTTGCAGGCTATCCTGAAATACTGTTAATGACTTTGGAATCTATCAAGGCTATCAAGTAAACTACTGTGGATACAGGGGACACTTTTTTCTTATTTTAGTTTAATACATAAACAGGTAGAACAAATCTAACCGAAATAAGTGATGATTGTTTTTATTGCCTTTGTTTATTGTAGGCCACACATTTTTCGTGTTCTCAGAGTAGGCAAGGTGGAGGTTTAAACCGTTCTTGTATTTTGCTGCTGTAGAGATTAATGCTGGTTACACCAGATTATGTCAAACGCTAATCTAAGGATTAGCGTTTGACATAATGTTGTTTAGTCCTGCTCGCCCGTTTTATTTATAGACCTAATTAAGGAAACTGTGTGTGACCTTAGACGCCTGAGGTAAACTGTATCAGACCGATCAGGGCCTAAGGCTTTTTTTATTTTTACTGAAGCAAACGATCTGTATTTTCAGGCTGATATGGGTGCCTGATAGTACACAGAGCCTGTAGAGGACGACTCTTTGATAAGTTTAGTAACAGTAAAAGAGCATCAGATGATTATCCTCATGCCAGCCTGACTGCCTACAGTAGTGCATAATGAAGTAGGAGTCATGCTTTTATAACTTATCATTTAATCATCTGAGAAACAAATGACTGTAGGGGGCTAATTTAATAAATAAATAAATAAATATGCCCTCATTTATGGGTGGTGGTGGTGGGGGGTGTTTGTGTTAAATGATATCTTTAACTCTCCAAAAGAAAGAATGGGACACAAACACACACATTAGAAGTGCTCCTTTATTATTTTTCTTCATAAACTGGAGGGCCTGTTGATATTTTACCAGGCAACATTCACATGACTATTGTTCTTCTTTCTCTGCCTCTATATAGCATGACCACATAACTAAGCATCTAAGTCCTTTCTCTTTTAAATATTATACACTTTGGTCAAGGTAATTATTTAGAGGATAAACTGGTTTACAGTAGCCTTATTTTATGTTGCAATAATGACATTGGTTTAATGAACGATGATAAACTAATGTTTCTGTCCGTACGTCTCATGCTGCTTCTGTTTCCCTTTCTAGGCAGACCTCAGTGAATTACTGGGGCTGAAAGACTACATGGGGGTAATGTATATCATTACTGTGGTTGAAAAGGTAGTTCCTCTGTCTGATGAACTTGTCAAAGTAACAGAGGAGAAGTTTGATGAAGTCGAGGTGCTTCTTTACCAGCCAAAGCAGCAGGGTGCTGACAGCGAGCTTAGGGGAGCTGTCATATACCTGCACGGTGGAGGATGGTGCCTGGGGAGTTCCCGTAAGTTGTAGAGTTGGCCTGTCTTCTCCTTTATTAGACACAGTTATGGCTCTGTGACTTTTAGGCACAGATAGACAGATGGCTGGCTGGATGGATGAATGAATGGGTAATGCATGTTTTTGTGACATGTTTATCACACAGTAATGCCACTGTTGCTCTGACAAAGTACTCACTGTTTGATTGATGTGACAAATAACGCTACAGCGTTTTACAAGCTCCCTATCACAGCTGTTATGACAGGATCATAAATAATGAACAAGCTATCAAAGATGAGCTACAAAACTTTCACAGTTTCCTGAGGAAACACCACATCATCTGCCGGAGCTGTGGGGACCTCAGAGGGTGGTTACCTCTACTGATCCAGAATCTAAATACATGACAGAGTTTGACAAACATTATGCTGTTTTTGCAATCTGTTGAATGTCTGTAGCAGTTACAGAAAGCCATAAAGTACCAGCAGAGTAGATGGAAGGTCGATCTCTGTTAATGCAGTTTTACCTTCATGTAAGGTGACGTATGATATCAGTTACTGTGGTGGTTTGTGTTGCTTCAGGATTTCTGTTCTGTCTTCTGTCTATGCAGGCATGAGTCCATATGATCTCTTGGCCAGAAAAATTGCCGCTGAGCTAAATGCAGTGGTTCTTTCTGTGGAGTAAGTATTTCATATTTTAAGGCCAGTTATATGAAATGCAGTGTAATGCAGTGCACAAAAAGTATGGATAATGGTCCTTAGTGTAATTGGTGCAACACTTGAAATCAAAGATTTATTCAAAACAGCTGCTCTGTGACTTCAGAGGACAATCCACTCATTAAAATAGCTTTGAAAGACAGGTTTCCTTTTTTAACCCCCTTGGACATTCAGGCTAAATACTAGGTTTGGATCTAAAATGCAGACATGGACTAGGATGGAGTTCTTAATGGTCTTTAATATTAAGGATAAGGTATTGAGAGACAAAAGGGCGGGGGGAACAAACCAAAGGAGCTCAATCTGGCGAAAGTGTAACTCAGGAATGTACAAACAACAACTAAAACAGATCAGCGCAGGACCTAGATGAAAAACACTCTAAACAAACAAACCTAAAGGAACAAACCAAGAAATCCTTGAACACAGAAGCAAGGCGAAGCAGTCCAGGGGTAGCAAAACAGAAAAATAGAACAGGAGACACATGGCAGGAGTGGACAGAGTGTTGTGTGGCAGGAATAGACAAGGTGTGGTGTGGCAGGAAAGGAACGAACCAACAAGTGATTGAGGGGAAAGGAGGGGAATATATAGGCAGAAGACCAGAGGATAACGAGCAGCAGGTGGAAACAATGAGCAGTGATTAGAAACCAAGGTAACACTGGGACAGGTGAGATGACACAGGAACCAGGAAATTAAACCAAAATAAAAGCACAAAACAGGAAGCAAGTGTAAACCATGATAGCAGTTGTTGGTTGCTTTATTTATTTATTTTACACACTACATTTTTTCATCTTTTATCCGCTTGAAATGTCATCTAATGCTCACATGCATGCGCACGGCTTTTGAAACATGTCTTAATTTATGTTTTAGTTTTAATCTGCACCTTTCTGATTACTCAGTTACCGCCTTGCCCCCTCTCACCACTTCCCTGTTCCATATGAGGATGCATACCATGTGGTCAAACACTTCCTCCAGGAGAGGGTGCTGGCCCAGTACTCTGTGGACCCGGGACGCATTGCTGTGTCTGGGGATAGCTCTGGAGGGAACTTGGCAGCTGCAGTCGCCCAACAGGTATTATATCTAATTTTCCTTTATAGGGTCAGCTCTGTGTTTCTGGTTTACAGGTGGAGAAAGAACTGTGTGAAAAGGTTCACAAGGAAAAGAGAATAAGCCCTAGCAAAGTAAGGGGTTTAGCTCCCTCAAAATGTGTTCTAAATTTATTTTTTTAAATAGTCATTTAGCTATAGGTTTAATTCTACTATCCCCAGGCTTCAGTACAGTTTCACACACAATACAAACACTTGGAATGACAAGGCTACATTTTGTTGTATTGTTTATAGACAATGAGCTGAAAAATCTACTTTGTTCTCAAAATGAATGCATCGCATTGATACTGTATGCATGCACACTGAAATTTGTCTGAACACACTGAGTCAGGAGGAGCAGCCATATGTATGACTGAGCAAGTTTTGTTTTAGTGGACAGGGGTACGGCAGTATTAACTTGATTATTTTATTACATCCATGAGGTAAGCTTTGTGTTGTCATAGAAACACGGTTGCTGTGCATCACTATAATTTCAGCTGAATAAGAAAAACAATGTATTTTTACATTCCTTTCAATGCATGCCAATCTGTCTGCCTCTCTTCACAGTTACAAAGAGAGCCTGGACAGCGGATTAAGCTAAAGGTGCAAGCACTCATCTACCCTGTGCTACAGGCTCTGGACCTTAACACGCCTTCCTATCAGCAGAATCAGGACATGCCCATTCTTCCTCGCACCCTGATGGTGCGTTTCTGGAGTGAGTACTTCACCAGTGACAAGGTCCTTTTCAGAGCCATGATGGCCAACACCCACAACAACCCTGAATCTTCCAACCTGCTGAAGTTTGTAAACTGGAGCACCTTTCTACCAGAAACATATCATAGGAAATACAGCTACAGTGCTCCTGCAGTGGTACAGGGAGTCAGAAGGGAGGCAACTGGGATGGATGGGCCATCTCGATCTTTGACTGACCCAAGAGCATCACCCCTACTGGTTCCAGATATAGCCTTACGCTCTCTGCCAAAGGCCTACATTGTGACATGTGAGTATGATGTTCTCCGAGACGATGGGCTCATGTATGTCACCCGGCTCCGTGCTGCTGGTGTAGACGTGACACATGAACACTATGACACTGGATTTCATGGAGCGATGATGTTCACTGTGTCACCAACAGACTTCCAGATTGCACGTCACATGACAGACAACTATATCAAATGGCTAAAAGAAAACTTATAAAAACTCTTGATATTCATTCCAGCTCATTCCAGATAATGCAGCAGTGTGGCAAGGTGCAAAATTTTCCCAGCCTTTTGCTTTTCCTTGGTCATGCTAGTCCTTTGTAAATATTTTTTCTGAAATACTGTATGTTCATTTCATTTATTTTCCTACTTATGCATTTTACTACAAGACACCAGTAGGAAACAGGACGTTGAAAGGATACAAGCACAAATCAGAAGAGGCCAGAAGGAAAAAGTTACAGAAGAATATCACAAAAAGTTGTGGGTTTTCTTCTTCTTCTTCTAGCTGGGTAACTAAACCTCAGCACTTGCCACCTGCTTTTATTTCCACTCCATCAGTATTAACATTACTATCAGTAATGCCAAAAACTATCTCTCAGTGGTTTTAAGAATCCAGTATGTGTCTTGGCAACGCAGTGAAGGATTTTCAGCAAAACAGCATGGAACATTTCCTAAAATTACATCAAAAATGGTCATTGTATTCTGCTAAATATAGCCGTGTTTTTTTAACCCTTAGCTGTGTCTGCAGGCAGAAAGGTGCTTGGTGTTATATTAAAGCATTTAAATTGCAAAGTTAATAGCTATCAGTAATGACCTGCCTTTGCATAATGAGTATAGGCAGTGTTATAAAGGTTCCTTCTGTGCTGGTAGAGGAAAGCTGCCTGTGCAAGTCTCAGTTTCATGATGAAATTCATAATTGCAACAGTGTGTACAGTAGATAAAAGATTTTATGGCTGGCACTAAGTGTATATGCATATCTCGGCTCTGTCTACTGTACTGTATGTATTGTATGACTGCAGTTTGTTAGTCATCAGACAACTGTTAGTCCCTGAACCTATGCTCTAACAGCATTCAGAAGATAAGAAGTTATGTTTATTTCTCCTGGAGGCCCAGCAACCAAATCAGGTGGTTTGAAACCATTCGCTGACATTGACACCAATCTTTGACTTCCCTAAAAGATTATATGGAAGCTTTACCAAAAAAATCATTGTATATGAGTGTTACTGGTTAACTCTATTGTCTGTTACTGGTTAACTCTGTTAGGTAAGCTCCACTGAGTTACAGATGAAAATCAAACAGAAGAAAGTCTTAGCTTATAGGCAGTGTTTTGTTTTAACAGTTTCTCATTTTACAAACAATCTAAAATGTAACTATGACCTAATATATTTATTTTGGATTCCCACTTGGAGAGTATATGACATGCATCGTTTTTAAATTTTATGGTATCTGGCAATAAATTGACTTGACTTTTCACTGTTGATTTGTGTGCCAAAACATATAAAGAAAAGAAAGAGTACTAGAATAGAAGGTAACATGATATCTTGTCATTTCAAGTACAGTACACATAGTGAAACTGAATAGAATGATATTCAGTGAAGGATAGACTCAGACACACCAAATCCGCTTGGCGCCACTTGAGTGAAGCATTTCCCGTTGGATCTTTTGAGGGTTCACAGTCAATCCCCAAGTATAATGCAGGCTGTGTCCACACATCTACTACTATACACACCACCACGCATTCTACTCAAGAGACTGGGAAAAAAATAACAAGCTGTATAGTTCCATACATAGCAGAGAGCATGATGCATGAGTGTTAATAGTCCATTTATACCATAAACATTATTCAAATTGGTCAACTTTGTTCATCAGGACACATTACTTACAACACTCCATGCCTCCAGAGTGTGGAGCAGACTACACTACCATCAAAAGTCTAGAGGCATTTACCCATTGAATTTCATAGGGAAGTGTGTCCCAATGTAATAACTTTTATTGCTACAAGATTATACTACCTAAAACAAATGCTTTA
Organism: Monopterus albus; assembly: GCF_001952655.1. Classification (NCBI taxonomy): domain Eukaryota; kingdom Metazoa; phylum Chordata; class Actinopteri; order Synbranchiformes; family Synbranchidae; genus Monopterus; species Monopterus albus. The sequence goes on from NW_018128047.1 coordinate 599,978, forward strand.
TTCAAGAAACTGTAGATATAACATACAGAAGCCTTGCTAAAAACCTGTATAAAGACCATGTGCTTCATAGTCGTCCTGTTGTCTGAACTGCAGTACTGAATTATCTTCCCAAAGTATTATTACATTAAGATATCAAATTATACTGTATGTAATAGAGAGCTATAGGTTTTGTATTTGTCCTCATCTTTACTTTTCTCATTGGCTCTATTTCAAGACCTCTCCTCTGGTTTTTACTATGAAAATTGAAGCACACACACACACACACACACACACACACACAAAACAAAGCCCCATGTTTCTTTCTTTACTCATTCCAGGAAAGATGCCAATATAAATGAAATGGCTCAAATATGGTCTGATTGGTTAAGACCGAAAGAAAGCACCTGTTTATATTTTTGGTACTTTTCTTTCATCTTGTACAATACTGAAAAATGTTGTTTTCATCTTACATTATAAAAGATTATCCTGTGTTGTTTTCATGTAATGTATTTGAAAAGTAACTAGTAATTAAGCAGTACATCTGTTGGGAGTGACAGGTCCCATTCCTTCGATCTAGTTAAAACTCTTGGAGCGTCACTGTGAACTAAAAGGAAGGTGTGATAAAGAAGCCTGAGTGATACCAAAACATAAATAAATACATTAGTAAAGGTGGGGGGAAATGAAGGTGTGGATAACTTCCTCCAGTTCAGCGGAATTCAATTTTACAGTCTCATTGATTTGTTTTTGCCAAACTTCAATGATGAATACGATTTAATGTTTATTTATTTTAGCATGAGATTTAACAAATAGGTACTGAGACTCAAGGTATGAAGTAATATTGTTTAATGGTGAGGTCCAGATAACATATGGCACGTTTATTCGCAGAGAGCTGGAGGGAATTCACAGTCATCCAGTATTTTATGTCTTGAAGCCAGTTTTTACAGTCTGAGTTGTTTTTACCGGCAGACCAAACGGGCTGCAGCCCAGGCGGTTGCGGAGGCAAAAACTCGGGTCTGGGAAGAGTTCGGTGAGGCCATGGAGAAGGACTATTGGTCGGCCTCGAAAAGATTCTGGCAAACCATCCGGTGGTTCAGGAGGGGGAAGCAGTGCCCTGCCAAAACTGTTTACAGTGGAGGTGGGCAGCTGTTGACCTCAACTGGGGACATTGTCAGA
>NW_018128047.1:601639-605560 GCF_001952655.1 Monopterus albus
TCAGACTTGTTTCCAGTGCATGTTGGACTCCGGCAGGGCTGCCCTTTGTCACCGGTTCTGTTCATTATTTTTATGGACAGAATTTCTAGGCGCAGCCAGGGGCCGGAGGGAGTCCGGTTTGGGGACCACAGGATCTCGTCTCTGCTTTTTGCAGACGACGTTGTCCTGTTGGCTCCAGGGCAGATCCACTTACCAATCCATATGCCAGTCCGCATCTTGCGATGGACCAAGAACCCGCCAGAACCTACCATAAGGTGACATGAGACGCGTCACTGATCCAAATTCCATTCCACATTTTACCATAAACTCACGGCAACTTCAGTCTATAACTCAGTGAGCAAATAACATTAGTTTGTGTAAAATGTCATTTGTTTGGAAATATTTTAGTGTGGAAATGATGAAAAGCAAGACAGCTACTTGTAATGTGTAAAGCCAATACAGCCAGTTAAATCAAGCACCTGAAAATGTATAAACTTCCAGCAGACAACCTGAAGGGGGGATTACAGAGGTTGCTCGACTTCATTATATGTCGGGTTTCGCAGCCTGTTGTAACACCTGGAGACCAGGTATAATCTGGCATCCAGAAAATACATTTCATAGACTGCTCTACCTGAACTATACAACCGAATGTCTTCATAGTTAGATGTTAAAGCCATGAGCTTCACGACTGATATTTGGACCTCAGATGTGAGCAGCATTGAAGATGACCCCCTCTATTCATTTGCCACTTCACTGGACCCTCGATGCAAAGAGAGGTGAGACTGAGTTTTTATTGATGATAAGTTATAAATGCCCTAAAGCTGGCTACATTTAAATTGGTAAATGTGAATCTTGTAAAGCCAAAGCCACGTGTTTATTTCTAGCTCAGAAGTGAAGATTTGTAAATGTGCAATTATTTGGAGAAGTGTGTGTCGGTTCCACTTATCCATCATTACACATATTTAATATTTTGTAGTGTTGATTGTTTTATTGCAATGAAAGAGCCCTTGTATCTGAATTTGTATTGGTAGTAGTGTATCAGAATCGGATTGGAACTGAAAAAATTTGGATTGACCCATCACATTTCTTTTTATTAGCTAATAAAAAGAAATATATTTTTGGATAATATGATCTAAGGGTAGAACAGTTTCCTGAGTCTGTAGCGAGAAAGAGCTTGTTGGTTACACCCAGTAATGCAGATTCTGTAGTGTGATGAGCTCTGGTCTAGAATTGTTGAAGACTAAAGGATGTAGGTTCTGTTTTTTCTGAAGTATTGTAGAACACGGCCTGCCCCAGGGGACTGACAGGATGTTGGTGTGGGTGGTGCCAACATCTTCTTTATTTAAAGAGTTTTGTCAGGATTGTATCAAGGGAGCATGTGGAGATTTTCATAAAAGATGAAACATGAAGTTCATTCAGGGTTTAAGGGACATTATAACTGCAGAGTTTTAGAGGAGGTGGATAGACTGTTCAGAGGCATGATACTTTGTCTGCAAAAAAGTTAAGGAAGTCCTCACAAATGTTAGTTGAGGCCTTGAAGCAGGGGCTAGCACGTGGGAGATGTCAGATTTTAATACATTGAAAAGTGCCCTTGGCGTTATGGCAGTTTTGATGATAAGGTTGGAGAAATATTGTGTTCTGGTATTTTTGACAGCTAGTTGGTATTCACTTACAGTAAGTGACCTTTCAGAATTTTAAATGAGATTTGCAATTTATCCTGTTTCTATTTCTGCTTTACATGATCTCCTGACTTCTTTGATGTTACTGTAATTAAGCCAAGGTGTGGCCCAAGACTTAGGTTTTCCATATTTAAAGAATGTACAAAACAGCAATTTCCTCTGTGCTCACGTAAGATGGTGTGGATGATTAAGAAACCCCTTTCTATATGTTTCTTTAAATAGCAAGGATGCAAGAGCACAGTAAGCAGGGAGGATAAGAGGGGTGCACTGTATTTTCATGTCAACGGTTATTGCCAAGTGATAAGACAGGTGAAAAAGTTGTGTCACAAGGTTTCGCAAGTCCTGAGGATAGAACTAAGTCCACAATGTGTCTTATAACATGAGTATGGCCATTTACTGATCGCTGAAGACCAAAAGATTGAACTGCATCCAAAGGTTCATGTGTCATGTCTTGTGAAGGACAACAAATGCCAATGCTGAAATCTTCAAATCATATTCTGGAGCAGAGGAGATCTGAAAATTAAGTGATAAAACTACTACTGGGTTTAGGGGGTCTGTACTTTAGTAGGCAGTAGACCGGTGGATTGCCATGTATCAAGAAACATGAAGAAATTCCTGGGCACCTTCCTAGGGAGGTGTTCCGGGCATGTCCCACCGGGAGGAGGCCCCGGGGAAGACCCAGGACACGCTGGAGGGACTATGTCTCTCGGCTGGCCTGGGAACGCCTCGGTATTCCCCCGAAGGAGCTGGAGGAAGTGTCTGGAGAGAGGGAAGTCTGGGCATCTTTGCTTAGACTGCTGCCCCCGCGACCTGGTCCCGGATAAGCGGAGGAAAATGGATGGATGGATGGAGTTGTTTTTATTTAGCAGCATCTGGTGTGTGTGAAAGCGCGGGGGCGGTGAGACCAATTGGGAGACTCAGTGATTAAAAACCGGTTAAGGTTATGGGAAAAAAACAAAATCCTGTCATATAAAAGATTTGTTGGACAGTGATCTCATATTCAGCAAACCAAATCTTTAGATGAAGACATAGATTTACAGGGGGGTTGACAATTATAGGTTTATGATTATCTATTATAGGTATATGATTTACTGGGCGAGTAACTTTGGAGCTGACATTGCAGTGTCAGGAAGTTAAATGGATTGGGATATAATGTGCAGATACAGCAGCTGAGTGACAGTTTGGATGAATGTTTGACAATCCATGAACTGTAAGGAATGACCTAGATCGGTTGGTGCATAAAAAAACACTTGTAGTTGAGAATCTGCCAGTTAATTTATGGCTGCAGTAAACACAGTCAGTGTGAATGATTGACACCTCATGGTGACATGGACTGTCTAATATGAACAGGGCAGGAACTATAACACATCCCCTTCTCAGTGGTACAGTAGTGCACCTTTTAAAAATTTACCTACACTCTGCTTTAATATGGTCATCTTATATATGGGGGTCAGTATAGAAGAGAATATAAAAGATAAATTAAATAGGTGATTTCAAGATTATTGGATTAATTTTATGAGCACCAGTGAACTCCATTTGGTTGAGTCTTTCATGAGCAAGTTGAAGTAAGAAGCTACTGTAAATGAAAATGTCTCATTGCCTGGTCATTGCAATAGGTATTAAGAGGAAGTCATTTTAGACGAAGTGCTGAAAAATATAAAGTTTCACTTTTCCTGTCTGAATGATTGTACTAGCATTTTTCTATTTATGAAGGGATGTGCTAGGGCTAGGTTTTTTGTGAACAACAATTTGAATCCATTCATATGCAGAGAACAAAACAACACAGACTTGCATCTACAGTGATTATCATGAAGAGGGTTGCAGCCAATCCAAGCTGACAATGGGCAAGAGGCAGGGTACACCCTGGACAGGTCGCCAGTCTATCGCAGGGCTGACACTTAGAGACAGACAACCACACACACGTACGCGCAATTTAGTCACCATCCAACCTAAGCAGAATGTCTTTGCACTGTGGGAGGAAGCTGGAGTGAACCCACACAGGCACAGGGGGAACATGCAAACTCTGTGGGGTTGGCCTGGGCTCGAACCTAGAACCGTCTTGCTGTGAGATGACAGTGCTAACCCTTGCTCCACCATAACACACCATGATGTTGATTCTGAACGAGAGCCTAGAGCCTTTAAAAAGCACACAACCTGCTGCTCAGAGACATGTCAGATAAAGGCAGGATAGATTTTTTTAACTTATGCCTGCAGAGAAAATAAACCCAGCCTACCAGTGGTTTATTTGATTATATTATTATAT
>NW_018128047.1:605626-627233 GCF_001952655.1 Monopterus albus
GTGGGGTTAACACTGACAGGAGATAGCTGATGTTATAGTATTCTTTGGTTTATCAAATTTATAAAGCATGTTTGATCGCCTGGGAATCATTAAATTGCCTTGCTACAGATTACACAGATGTTTGCTCAATATCAGCCACTAACAGATTCTCAGACCACCAGGCAGTGCTCTCCTGGCTTTGTCTTTATCAAGTCAAGATGGCTTCATTTCTGTGGTTTAGACAAGCTGTGTAGCTTATTTAATTTTCAATACGCATCAGTCTCAAAGTATGTTTCCTTTCCATAAATTACTTTGTGATATATAATGTGTTATATAAATAAAGCACGCTTTTTCTTGTCTTGTTTCACCTTGTTGAAAGCAAAGTTCTGCATATTTTTATGTCTGGGAGAGGGAAGATAAGTTGCCTTTGGTTCTGTCATATAATGATAACACTAATAATATATGCCATAAAGCAGTAATATAGTTCTACGAAAGTGAAAATAAAATGTGAGCGCCCTCTGCTGGCAAACCACAGCAAGCGTCAGAGTCAAAATAACTTCTGCTTAAATGTTGCTGTCATCATTCTACATTAAAAATAAATTGTGTGTCCAGTGTCCATTCCCATTCTGTGCACCTGGAGTGGAGGCTTCGGAGCTTTCTCAAGTTTGAGGAAGAGATTGGCATGTGAACTATGTGACTGACCTTGTAAGTGCAGGAACCCATCTGTAATTTAAAATTCATTTTGGAGGTAGATAGGAAAAACCATTAGGAGCCCAAGGACTGGAATGCCTTAAATTTAAACCCCTGGTCTCCCAGTGTGCTGGTTTGTGTCATGTTTTTTAAAGTACAAGCTATAGTGCAACTGCTACTACTACCAGTGTGACCCATTAAAATTTGAGTGGTGTCTTCTTGTGACTCATCATCATCAGTTTCATATTTCATATGTGACCTGTTCAACCACAGGGTTTTTCTTATTTAACTAATTGTTGCAGTCTTAAAAATAAGATAGAGGAAAACTTGAGAAAATGAACACAACTTTGTGTGGGAGGAATGTTCATACTGTGATACTACGCAGTGCAGCAGAGGGCAGTATTAGCCCAAAGCTCAGATACTGGGCTGAAAGTCCACAAGTATCCTGCATTATGTTTGTGGAAAATGACATTGTTGGAATTGGAATCATTAGAAATAATGCATGGAAGGTAAGAATCAGTCCACTGGATTAATAGGGGACAATAAATGTGAGCAAGGTCTAATTGTTGCCAGTTAAATGAAAATAAACCTGACAAAAAGGGAAGAGAATGATAAACAGTGAGAGAGAAGAGAAATCGATAACAGCGCAGTGATGGACTCGTTTGTAGAGGGTGGATCTGTGCCAGTCACAGTGCTCTCATAACTTGTGTGAGTGTGCACATTTTGGCGTGTCTGTGTGTGAAATGAAGAAATAAAAATGTGATGGAAGGAATCGGGTAGTCTTAAGCCAATCCCATTCCTCCTTTTCCGCCTGAGATGGCCAATTTGTCCCAAATGTACCCTGATACACACACACAAATACACACACACACACACACTCAAGAGAGGGAGAGAGTGATACAATTGAGTAGCTGGAAAGAAACAGCAAAGATCAGTTCTGCTGGTAAAATAATAATAAAGTATTTGACCTGATAGGACATGGGTGTTATTTTAAGTAGATTGTTATGTTAACACATGAGCGAGTTGTGAGTGTGCGTGCTTCATGCTGACCCACTGTGAGTGAGTGCTCCCATTAGGCCCCGTAGCTTACACTGCCCCAGTTCTGGAAGGTGACACACTTAGAGTAATTATCAACATGCTTCACACGAGTCACTTGGATCAAAAGCCGGGTACTGTAGAGGCTATGGCTTAAGACCGTTTAAGAGTGTGTATCACATAAAGGCAGAATAACTCCACTGCTTGATGGAGAAATAATATATGTTTGTTGAGTCACATTGAGAAGTTCATCTTCATCGTGTGTGGGGGAGCCTGAAAAGCATCACTGGCTATAGGAAACCATTCTCCCCTGTGGTGGAGGACCATCAACTAGCAGATGACCTGAATGTGTTCCACTGCAGGTTTGACAACCAACACTCCCTCCTCACCCTTCCCACCTCAGACCCAGCAGCTGCTCCCCCGACAATCACCACCCTTCCCTCCAGCCCCCCACCTCTAACGATCTGTGAAAAGGATGTGCGTGGCCTCTTTAAAAGGCAAAAGATCAGAAAGGCACCAGGCCCAGATGGTGTGACCCCCTCCTGCTTGAAAGTGTGTGTTGATCAGCTGGCCCCCATCTTCACACTTATCTTCAACAGGTCACTGGAGCTGTGTGAAGTCCCCTCCTGCTTCAAATGCTCCGCCATCATTCCAGTCCCCAAGAAAAGCTCCATCAGTGGACTGAACAACTACAGACCTGTCGCCCTGACATCTGTAGTTATGAAGTGCTTTGAAAGACTGGTGTTGGCCCACCTGAAGGACATTGTTGACTCCCTGCTAGACCCTGCAGTTTGCCTACCGGGCAAACGGGTCAGTGGATGATGCAGTGAACATGACACTGCATTACATCCTGCAACACCTCGACTCCCCAGGGACCTCTGCACGGGCCCTCTTTGTGGACTTCAGCTCGGCGTTCAACACCATCATCCTGGACATCCTCCACTCCAAACTGACCCAGTTCACTGTGCCTGCCCCCACCTGTCAGTGGATTACAGTACTAGCTTTCTGACAGACAGGGAGCAACAGGTGAGGCTGGGGAAAACCACATCCAGCACCTGGACAATAAGCCCCCCAGGGATGTGTGCTCTCTCCTCTGTTGTTTTCACTATACACCAACGACTGCATCTCGAAGGACCCCTCTGTCAAGCTCCTAATATTTGCAGATGACACAACAGTCATTGTTCTCATCTGAGATGGCGACGAGTCAGCCTACAGATGGGGGGTTGAGCAGCTGGTCCTGTGGTGTAGCCGCAACAACCTGGAGCTGAACATGCTCAAAACAGTGGAGATGACAGTGGACTTCAGGAAGAACCCCCCCACCTTGCCCCCCCTCACCATACTTGGCAGCACTGTATCAGCAGTAAAGTCCTACAAGTTCCTGGGCTCCACTATCTCCCAGGACCTGAAGTGGACGTCCAACATCAGGACCATCACCAAGAAGGCACAGCAGAGGATGTACATCCTGCGCCAGCTCAGTCAAAAGGAGGGCGGAGAGGATCACTGCAGACCCCTCACACCCCGGACACAACCTGTTTGAACTCCTCCCCTCTGGACAGTGTTACAGGTCACTGTACACTAAGACAACCAGGCACAAGGACAGTCTCTTCCCCCATCACTCTGATGAACACTTAACCAATGACAGTATGACTAGACAATAACCCTCAGTGCAATACCTGTAAATATACCTCATACAGATCTGTACAGGTCTCTAGTTTTAAGTACTTTGTTTTTATTCCTATTTATCTCATTTCAATAAACATTCCTTTGTTTGTCTGCATTGTTTACTGTCTGTTTATACTGCATATTCTGCATTGTTTGCACTGTCTGTTGCTGTCAATGTTGCTTGTTAATACCGTTTATTTTGTTATATTACACAGCCTTATGCTAGTTTACTGTTTACTGCCCCTTGCATGGGGATATGTACATACACATTGAGAGTTGATGTACCAGAGTCAAATTCCTCGTGTGTCTGACACACCTGGCCAATACAGCTGATTCTGATTTTGATCTCATCTTAAAGTTGTCTAGCTCTCTACATGACTGCTCCTCTCTGCTCTTCTGAGTCCTTAGAACATTCTCTCCCCATCTTCTTTTATCATCATGTCAGTCATCTCTGTCTCTTTTTCAATTCAATTTCCCTCATTTTCATCCAGACATCAAATTCCAATATCTTCTAACAAGCGTGAGTCACAGGATGTTTCAGTAATTCATCCAGCGTATGTCTGAGCCACGGTCATGTTGGTACGCTCAGACAGGGGTAAGATTGAGGGCATCACCTGGTCTGGACCACTTTGTTGGGGTCACAGCTGGGACTGGTTATGCAAACTGGTTTAAATATATTCTTTAAAGTCCCAACACAGGCCTTGTTTTCAAGTCTCAAATGTGCGTGGTCATTCTGTCCTACTGAAACATGATCTTTAGATCTGAAAATATAGAGCTAGCTATTTCTTTTTTGGCAGGAAACCAGTTTGGCTCATGCCATTTTATCTGTGTCAGAGACACACTAACCAATAACAACCCCACCCCCAACTGATGCAGAAAGAAGATATAACTCAACCCTACAAAGGCAGCCTTTCTCAAACGTTTGGATAAAATTATATTTAGATTTCTTTATTCAAAATTGTCCCTGTAAACCACAAAATCTCATTCCAACATAATTCAGTTTATTTGGACTCCAGTCATTATGAATGTGAATAACAAGAACAATTCCTTCAGAAACTCTTCATTGTTATTATGGTAATTTTATTTTTTGATCTAACAAATAATCTAATCTCTCTCTACAATCTAACAAACACACCAAAGGAAGTATACCACCCGTGCACGCACGCGCGCACGCACGCACACACACACACACACACGAGCAGACTCCACTGCACTGATGTTACACAGACCAAGCAGATAAACCTGTGGAGGAACAAGAGCAGAGAAATCGAAGCGATGAATATACAAAACATATCCGAGGAGCTTGTCCAGAGCTAAAGTCTAAACCAGCCTACTTTACATTTCTCTCAAACACAATATCACGACCGCAGACTTGGATGTTTCTCTTCAGACAAACAGCTGAGCTCTTGCACACTAATTCAGACTTTACACAGGGAAACCAATAGGAATATAACGGTTGTGGTTGTTATGGGCACAGCGCCGCTACTGGGGAATAATGAATTTTAAGATGAACATTTGAGTGCAAAGCAGGCATCATGTTGGGTTAATTTCAATGTGTGATGCCTTAAAAACATTGGAGTTGTTTATTTCACCCAGTGTTCATATGATATAATGAAAGCTTGGAACAAAGTTATGAACAATAGCCTACAGTATATGATGCATGAGAAATGATTCTTTGCTGTAATAATGGGTGAATTGCCCTAATGTGGGCCATTTTTTGCATTTCAGAATTCTGGAATGTGCTGAGATGTGAAGCCAGTACATTAAACCCACACCCAGTAGGCTGCCATTTCGAAATCCCCAGGATGCTTTAACCTAATCTGATTTGTCATTACATTAATATCAGAGATGTAGTGTTATTTGATGAAGTACCCCAACACATCTATGACGTGCATGCGTGCACATGAACAGTTTGATTGTAGCCTGTTTTGAGGGCCATGTAAACACTTCCTGCTACATGGCCATTGTAATTGCCCATGTGATCAAATGTTAGACTGATTTTATTCTCTGGTGCATCAGAATGACAATGTGAATAAGTAGTCATGGGTGGCATAGAGGAGCAGTGGTTAGCACTGTCACCTCACAGCAAGATAGTTTTGAGTTGGAGCCCTGGCCAGGACCTTTCTATGTGGAGTTTGCATGTCCTCCCTGTGCCTGCGTGGGTTCTCTCTGGCTTCCTGCCACAGTCCAGAGACATGCAGCTTAGGTTGACTGGCGACTTTAAATTGCCTGTAGGAGTGAGTGTGAGTGTGTGTGGTTGTTTGTCTACATGTCAGCCCCGTGATAGACTGGTGACCTGTTCAGGGTGGCCCCCGCCTCTTGCACAGTGTCAGCTGGGATAGACTACACCCCCCTGCGACCCTATTCAGGAATAAGCAGTATAGATAATGGATGAATAAGTAGCCATTTTTCACAAGGGGAACTTTACAGCTATAACTAGGGCATAATCTCCACGGGGGACAGGTTTCACCCAAAATCAGAAAAAGGGGACACTTGTCCACCCACCTTCCCCCAGTGTTGGTCATGACCAGTCATCAAATGCCTCCTAAATCTATAAGAAAATAGATGCTCTCTGCTCTAGTGTTAAACCAACTCCAAAACGTTCACTGAACTCCTCGTGCTTCATGTCGGTTTACATGTCAACCAGCAACAGTAAACACATCAGCTGTGCACTGGGCTGTGACTGGGCAAAATGTGCCAGAGTTTGGCTATCCTGACTAGTTACGAGCCCCATGTGTTTACATGCCCATTAAAGACACACCTTATCGAGCAGCAGGAGAAGGGGGGGGCTCCCGGAAGGCTCTCGGGAACCGCACACCAGCTGCATGGCAGCTGAAAGCCATTCAGCTAGGAAGCGCAGTTCTGAGTGGCTGCATCTGTATTCAGTGATTACACACACCTCAGGGCCTTTTCAAAGTCTTCTCTTGTTTCATTACTGGCATCACCAGGTTTTACAGATGTGAGTATTACCACACTGCACAGAAAATAATGACCCTCCTGTTGTGTGTCATGACTTGATGACATCATACTGCTGCTGGTGTGGAAAGCTGAGAGCTGTGGAGCAGGTTATACTATGTAAAATGTATTGTAATGGCTTAGCAGAGTTAGTAGAGACTGAACATCTTGTACGCCTCTGTGGTGACTGTAAAGTGCTGTACATCACTATAAACGGCAAAGGAGAAAGAACCTTTTATACAGTATCTCTGATTTCCAAGTGCTGTTACAAACAGCACATCAGCTCTCACTCCTTTTCTGTGAAGTGTGAACTGGCAGATCTGTCAGGTGACAGTCAAGTGTAGGCTGAGGACAGAACTTCCCTTTGCAACAGAGACATCAGCTGTTTTCCACTTCCTTTCAGCTTCAACTCAGCTCCCTCTGCTTCTCCCTTTCTCTCCCTTTACGTTCCTGTCAGGCTTTTTCCTCCCTACCCCATCTTCATCACTGTAATTCTCCTGACTTTTCTCAGTTTTGCTTCCTCACTTTTCACTAAAATATCAGACACATCGAAACAGCTGGAGAGTTTTTCTGTCAGTTGTACCAATGACTTCTCATATCTATAGCATCCTAATTGGTGTCATTCCATGCCAGGGGACTGGGAAATTTCAGAGCAGCACAGAGGACATCGCTGAAATCTGTCTCCACACTCAAGAAAGGAGTGTTTGCCATAGGCATGTGGAGGAAGACTTGAGGTTTTGACTATTCTGTTCCCAGAAGGAGAGCAACAAGGCACAACACATTCTGTATTGGGTATGATGCACTTGCATGTCTTGACTGGTGACACCTCTATTCACACCTAAGGCAGACAACCTGTGGTGATGTAACCAACCCCCCCAGCCCCCTGTCACCACAGTTGTCCCTTAGTGTGATGGCCACTTTTTGTTGTGCAGGGCAACATGGCACTGTACATCGTTCCTCTCCTTTTGGGAACAGTCATAACCTTTTATTCCCAGTCAGTTGATTCGGTCTGTACAACACATATTGTATTATATGGGACATACATTCCAGGGCTGTAATCTACATGAATGTAGATTAAGGTTGGATTTAGCAAACTGCAGAATGAGGAGAAAAAGACAACAAAACCCATTAAGACAAGCCACATAAAGGTGAGAATTGTACCTTATTACAAGTGTTTTCAAACATCGCGGTCTACTTTTACAAGAGAAAAGACTGTCACAAAGATGTGGCTGGTTTTGCATAATGTTATCCATCTCTGATAAAGTGCAATGCGCAGCCGTTTACCAGCTGTTTTTGCAACATGCATCCATCCGAACGGGATTAGGAAGCTACAAATGCATAACAAATCCATATGGCAGCCTGACATTATATATCATTAATTTAAATAGGTTGCAGTTTAAATATTGCATCACATGCAGTATGCATTTTTAAATGCTTAGAAATATGCTCATGTCACTCTAACATTTAAATACTGGTTAGTGCAGTCAAAATCATCACTGAAATTCATGCCAATTGATTTTCTGATGGTCTGTTCCATATGTATGTGTGTGTGTGTGTGTGTGTATGTGTTTGTGTGAGACAACCGGTCATCTAAACATAAAGCATTCAACCTCTCTCATTTCTCAGATTCAAAGAAAGGGGAATAGAAGCGTTGGACATCCAAAACCCTGGGGCTATATGCTGTATTTTGACATAATGTAACCTTAAAAACCATTACAGCAAAGAGGGTACAAATCAGAGGCACAGGCAATACATAGAGATCACCCACTTGTTTAACAGATGCCAAGGTGAGAAGGAGTGTGATTTTATATGAAAGAAATTCCATATCATCAGAGGCAATGGACTCAACTGAAGGACAAACAAAGAGCATCAAGCACTAACAGCATATTTCTTGAGGAAAAGTCCAGGCTGACTTCTATGAGCTTGGATTCTCATTAGCTTGATAAGTGTGGAGGATGGTAACAGCTCAGTGCCTAAGCAGTGATTGCCTCAGCCCGATAAATATTCTCTAGCTGGGAAGTGGAAAATCTGCTTTGTTTGGACAGGACAGTTGGTCTAGCCAACCCAGCCAGATAAGCTGCCAAGGAAGGCTCTATTGGTCATGCCATTCAGATCAGTCAATGCAGTAGTGGTGGTGCTCTGACTGGGTGGTAAAGCCACCCGTTCATCCTCTGACAAAGCCTGCATGTCCATAGCGATGTCGAGCTTGTGCTGAGCAGCTTGAGGCACTCCTGCTGCTGGATAGTACTGTCAGAGTATTCCAGCTCCTCCAAGTCCTTCACATAATCCACACAATCTATGGTCTGCCCAGCTAAGAGTGAATATGCCAGCGACATACTTTGTCAAAAGGACTCAGGCACCCAACTCAGAGAGGTACTGTTGTAGAACCGTAGCCTTTCCCAACACCCTTTCCACAAACGTGACCTGCCAATTCCAAGGGTCGAATGCCAGAGCTGTAAGCAAAATGCACATGACTGGGGCTCAGCCAGTGCTCTCCTAGCATGGAGAATTCCCATGCAGAGGGCAAGCTTCTTGCTGGCCCTTCACATGCAAATAGAAGTGACACTCATGAGGACAGGGGCTAATGGCAGACTTATTATTTGCAGCGTTAGGTTTAAAGCTCATTGTGAATAGCAGTGTTGGTACAGGTAAACAGAAGCTAACTGACTTGACTGGTAAGAGCTAGGAAGGACACAAAACAGCGCACTGGATATCAGTGCTCTGTTGTATAGTCGGCCCACCAACTGAGGCTGCTGTCGCTAACACCAACAAAAAGAGTTAAACAGATTTTGAGTGAAGTCCTGAGTCCTAACAAGCTAAAGCATGGAGCTAATTAGCACTAGTTAGCTTACTCTATATAATGAGGTATTTTTTTCCTCAAAGAGCATGCAAACTGGGCGCCTATATTTGTAGGCGGGCTGTCCGTTCGTCACCACAGGTTGTCAGTCCTAAAGTGGCAATAGAAGAGTCTTCAGCCAGGATATAATATCCCATACACTGTTGTATCAAGTGAACTGAGTGAAAGGGAGCAATACACTGAGCAGTGTTATAATCTGGATATATTTTACTGTAAATTTAGCAAGATAAAAAGTAAGACGACTAATTAAGATTTGACAGCTGAGTTGAGGAAAAAAATACCTAAATAACCCCTGACCTCTCAGATTGTAAATATCTGTCTATATCGGGTCACAGGTTTGAAGTGGAGAATGATTAATTTTCTCTGTGCAGTCTTTGACTTCCTGGCTTATATGTGTTGGCACAGAATGACGGCACTCACTGTGCCAGCCATTGTTGATGTGGTCAACAGTTCGCTTAAATAACACACCCAAAGGAATTTGTCTGTCCTCTCGGTTTTCAAAAAATAGAGGAAATGAGAAACTGAGAGAAACTGAACCACTAAGAACTTAAATGTTTGTTCTGTGGTGAAGAGGAATGTTTTTATATGGTGAAATTTGTACTATAAATACAGAGTTTGTAATGTGTGCATATTTGTGTGTGTGTTGCGCGTGATCCAGTATTTGTATCTTCTAGAATATTCTGTTTCTCCATCTCTGCTCTTTCCACTCTTATTGATTGGTCCAATGCTCTGCCTTCTTCTGTCCTTCACACCTCCCCAGGTGGTGATTATGAGTGGCATGATACTAATGTTTCAACTTTGTGCTCTGCTGCCCACAGACAAGAAACAAATGTCAGCGTTACAAGGAGTGAAGCAGTCTGTCCCCTTTCCTGTTTCCATTCCTTCTCCCTCTTTCATCGCTTCTCTCAGCAGAGGTCTCACCCTGTGACCTGACAGGTCTCTGCTTGTGTCATGGCGACTCCAATTTCAGCACCACGGATTAGATTATGCTCATATTAGCCGGTTGACTCACAGTCCTTGAGTTATGTTGCACCGTGAAGGGGAGCCTGCATGGGTATGTGGTCAGGGAGGGGTGGATCTAAATTGGATTCTTGCTCAGTTGAAGATAAATCTAAAATTAACCCGCATAGATTCTCTACTCACTTGCTCTCTCTCTCTCTCTCTCTCTCTCTCTCAGTTCCTCATTTGCTTTGTAATTCAAAGCACTGCCTTGTTGTCTTCATGAAGGTCCCAACAACATAGCGCTTCTGCTTTAGAGTCCCGTATTTCACCCTTTTAGTATCTTGGTCTTAGGTATGCGTTGTTGACGTCTCCTTTAGTGCCACTGTGAGGTTGATATGTGGTTTGGATTGAAATTTAAATAACTACTGGACAGACTACTATGAAAGTTGGTGCACACAATCATGTGCCTTTCCTACTGCTAGCATGCTACTGTAAACTGAAATGGTAAACACTACCAGCTTAACATCAACTTGCTATCAGTGTCATTGTGAGCATGTTAGCACAACAACATTAGGATTTATTTCAGAACAGTGGTAACATAAAAATGAGAGAAGCAAGCTTGTGACTGGAAGATTGTGCAGTCTCTGTGTCTAGTTGTAGTAGTATACTCTGTTGGTTGCCTCTGTAATGTACTCCCACTACTCTTACTCTTTACATGCAACAATTTCTTTTACATCTGCTGTCAAATTTGCATTTTTCTATCAATACCTCAATTAAACTTTATGACCCCTGTCCCAATACATAGGCTACCTGTGTAAGAAGCAGACCCTCATTTCATTTCCTGAACCTTTAAATATCAGTGGAGTTGCTATGACTTGTGTTTTGCCAGTGAGAAAGGTTTAGAAATTGGGAAGTTATATGTATACATACATCTGGCTTGAATGGATGGGTACAGAAATCTGCTCAGGAACCACAGTGATGTGCAAAACAGATGTGCTGCTGATAGGCACCATGAAACAGAGGATAAATGCATTCTGCAGTGGAGATGGAAATGCTAGATGGGTGTAGTCAGGTAGGAGTGGCATTAATCCAATTTTAAAGAGAACTTCCCAGATTTCATTAACCTGAAACAGCATTCTCATGTCGATTGAGAAGAGTTTTGCCCTATGGACAAACCTCCTGAGATTTGTCTTTATGGATATCATTCTTTTCTTTATTTCCACTTTCTTTCCATTCTTCATTTATTCTTGTCACTGCTCTGGCTGAGCTCCAACACCTAAGCTTTTTCATTGGCCTGCTGACAATACAAATGGCTTTACAGCATTTCTGAGAAAGAAAAATGCCTCTGTGTACACACTACACCTTGACCTTCAAAATATCAGATACCATTTACAAAGGCCTCCCTGGAACATCCTCATCCTTGTGTTGCTTACCACAAGGGTGCATTTAGCCACAAACCTCACAGATTGCAGCCTCACCTCCAGCTCGAGTAAGGTGTCTTTATCTGTTCCGTGTAAACACTGTCTACAAATACAAGTGTGCACATGGTCAGCTACATTCAGTGTTTACACTGGTGAGTATAGAGGCATGCCAGTGGTTCAAGCACTGTAAACATGCCTTACACTGATGTCTGCTGCACAGTGTGAGTGATGTCATCCTGTGCATAACCGGGGCCAAGTTTAACATTCTACACATGGATGCAGCAAAGTGGGTTGTCACACACAGGAAAACATATGACCAAAAAAAGACAATCCAGCATTGGCTGTGGCATTGGTAGTCTGGAGCAAACATCATTAAGCTAAGAACTGTGACTAGCAGAGCAAAGAATTGAGTTAGCTCCGACAGTCGGCTTTCATCTAGACTCATTAGGTTACAGCTTATTCTTAGGCCGGACACAAAACGTCCTCTGGATCTTCCTTTCCCCTTCATTCCTTCGTATATTCTCCCTGAAGCTACATCATTTTTCTCTCTTTCTTTCTCTCTCCCTCACAGAAAAAGGATAAAACAATGTTGACTTTACAGAGCAGTATGATTACTTATAAGCTGATGTTATAGCAGGCTGCTGCCTGTTTTCAAGGCAATGACTCAATGTGAGCAATGGGTAACAGCTGAGATATGTAGCTGAAATCAAGAAGCAGGGTGGCTGGCAGGCTGGCTAACAGGGGCTGGGAGGAAGGAAGATAAATCCTCCTATGGTTGGCTTGAGGTTGCTCTGCCTTAGAAGGCTGTGTTTTTGGAACAAGGTTCAGAGAATACTGCGCATATACCCTTGTGATCTTTTCCTCTACATACATACCGACCCACCCATCTATCTATCAGTCTATCTATCCATCTACTTATCTATCTCTCATCAGAATGTATATGGACACATAAGAACAGGCATATATGCATAGAAACATGCTTATGTAAAAGCACATACACACAGGTGTATATACATTGCTTTTACATAAGCAAACAAATGCATGTCTGCTCTGTGTGTACATGAATAATTCAGGAGCATTGCTGCAAAGTCCAAACACACCAGGATGTGGGTATGAATTATTACATGTACGTTAAAATTATTTCACATTGTTTATTCATCCAAAACACACAAATATGCTTTTCACGTCCTTCATAATTTTTCAGCTTTTTTCTGTCATGCATACTGTATGTATGCATGAAGTAGCACAGCTGGCAGAAATACATCATGTTTTTATACTCGCAGTGGGTTTCTTGCAAATAAACCAACATCAAATGACAATAGACAAAAGAACAAATTTCAGAAAATGCTTTTGATTAAATATAACTTTACATTGCAATTTTGTATAAACAGTGGAGGAGTTCATACTAAATGAACCATAATGTATCAGTAATTACTTTCAACAAGTCCTATCAGTAAGAAGTCAGTAACTTTCTGCACTTTAATTAGTGAAAGCGTCTTCTTCTTCTACCTTCCGCTGTACCCGTTAGGGGTTGCCACAGCAAATCATCAGTTCCCACTGAACTGACAATGCACACGTTAAACTTGGAATGTTTTTACTCTGGATGCCATTCCGGATAATGTCTCATTTAGAGTCGCCAATCAACCTAAGCAGCATGTCTTTGGACTTTGGGAGGAAACTGGAGCACCCGGAAAAAACACAGGCACAACATGCAAACTCCACACAGAAAGGCATCGGGTCGGCTGGGACTTGAACCTGGAACCTTCTTACTGTGAGGCAACAGTGCTAACCTAATTAGTGCAAACTACCTAATTATAAATGTGTGCTAGGTAACCAAGACTAAGAGGCTCTTTGGCTGTACATGTGCACAGTGGTGTGCTCACAGAGACAATTCTGCCATGCTGACATGATGATGATGATGATGATGGTGGTGGTGGTGGTGGTAACATTGGCTAATTAACGCTAAACACAAAGGAATGCCACTGGTTTTGGTGGTATTTGGTCATAAACATAAAAACTGAGATTTTGACCAGATCACCAAAGAGATTACAACTCAACCTGAGGTGGATATGAGTGTTCCTCTATAGGCTGTTGAGGCATTTCACTCAAAACCAAACTTGTCAGCCTTGTGGTGGTGCTAGAGGAAAAGTCATGGGATCATGTAAATTACTAGACTTCATCCCCAGGGGGTCATGAAGGCCTGTTCTAAATGTCATGGTAACCCATCCTGTAGTTGTTCAGATTTTTTCTGTCAGGTCCAAAGTGATAAATCAACCAGGCCACAGACACAGAATAACATTTATCATGTGGCTTCTTAAACCCCGCTGCCTGCGCAGAGACAACTTTCACTCATGTACACTGTACAAGTTTTCTCTCAGCTCATTTCCTCTACTTCTTGATGCATACTTACACACAGTTGACTAACAGCAGACACAAGCAAGGACCACAAAACCAAGTGAGTTGCGAGTAAAGGGTTTATTGAAGATGACACGTGTGAGCAGCATTTGGTGGAAGAGAATGCTGGAGGGGATGATGGAACAGGAAGAAGGCTGCAGTGTGGGAGGGGCTTTAGGCTGGCTCTCCTGTCACTTCTGTGCTTGGCCAACCCCCAGTCACCCTGTTGGAGATGATAGCAGAGAGAAAATACAGAAAACAAGGGAGGGCCAGTGGGGGATGGAAAACAGGAACACAAAAAGGTGTTCAGTAGGAAGAGGGGTGTGTGAGGTGTGGTCTTGCTCCTGAACTTCTCATACAATTACCTCCAGGTACATAAAGAATGTTTTAGGTTTACCCGGATCTCTAGATAACCCTCTTCAACATGGTTTTCACTACCTATTCTCTCAGTGCTCCAAACTAGCCACTACCAGAAAGCTTCACTATTTCTGTTGTAATACCCATAATACCATATATAGTGTTCTGTTTATTCATTTTCTGCTTTAGTTTGCACTTTTTCTCAAAAACTTGGGCTTGTTTCTTCGCTATTATTCTGAAAGCTTAAAATGCATTTGTCAGAGCGGTTTCTACATAAAACACAATCAGAATCAGAATCAGCTTTATTGGCCAGGTGTGATGGACACATGAGGAATTTGACTCTGGTACATCGGCTCTCAATGTGTATGTACATATCCCCATGCAAGGGGCAAGTAAACAGTAAACTAGCATAAGGCTGTGTAACATAACAAAATAAGCAGTATTAACAAGTTACACTGACAGCAACAGACAGTGCAAACAATGCAGAATATGCAGTATACACAGACAGTAAACAATGCAGACAAACAAAGGAATGTTTGTTGAAATGAGGGGGGGCTCTTCCTGAAGTCCACTGTCATCTCCACTGTTTTGAGCGTGTTCAGCTCCAGGTTGTTGCGGCTACACCACACGGCCAGCCTGTGCTTATTGTCCGGGTGCTGGATGTGGTTTTCCCCAGCCTCACTCGCGGCTTCCTGTCTGTCAGAAAGCTAGTAATCCACTGACAGGTGGGGGCAGGCACAGTGAACTGGGTCAGTTTGGAGTAGAGGATGTCCGCGATGATGGTGTTGAACGCCGAGCTGAAGTCCACAAAGAGGGCCCGTGCATAGGTCCCTGGGGAGTCGAGGTGTTGCAGGATGTAATGCAGTGTCACGTTCACTGCATCGTCCACTGACCTGTTTGCCCGGTAGGTGAACTGGAGGGGTTCTACAGTGTCCTTCAGGTGGGCCAACACCAGTCTTTCAAAGCACTTCATAACTACAGATGTCAAGGCGACAGGTCTGTAGTCGTTCAGTCCACTGATGGAGGGTTTATTGGGAACTGGAATGATGGTGGAGCGTTTGAAGGAGGAGGGGACTTCACACATATCATCAGCAAAAGGATACACCACACCCAGAAGCATTAGCTAATGTTTCAAAAGTAAATCCTTATGTCAATAAATACAAGTCAACCCTGTCGAAACGAAATCCTCCATTAGCAGTGTGTAAGTCAAGGTCCTCCCAATGTTTAGCCTTTTTTGTTAGTAGCTTAGTGGACCATTTACATTTGCAGTAATGTGTGGAGCAGTTTTATTTTTCTGTAATATGTAAATTCAATACAGTGCAACTGAGTAATACTGTTCGATATCTTTGGCTGATGTGGGACACATAAATGAAGTTCAAATTTCACCTGCTAACCAAATGATCAATTTAGCAGAATTAACAGTATATACAGTTGCTTCGGAAAGCAGTCCCACCAATTCACTTTTTGCCCATTTTACCTTTAACTGTAGACAACTATACTTAATCATTTGCTGAAATGCATTAAACAATTGCTAGGTGTACAAATAGATGCTGTTATGTTGTGTAGGCGAAACTAAATGTTGTGGAGAGAGAGTCAGAGTTGTTTTCAAACTGCCATTTGAAAATTAAGCCAAAGCTGTGGAGAAAACCATTATCATGATGCGGTGAGTAATAGGCATGGATTTCCTGAGGCAGTATGGGTAGTGTAGTCCCTCAGAGTGTCTGTCAGTGTGGGTCTGAGCTCTGTGCCCCCCCCATCGGGGGCACTAAAGGGATTGGATATGCTCTGCTAATGCTATTAGTGCTGCATCTGGAGATTACTTTGTCAAAAGGAAAGGGGAAACGGGTGTGAAAAGTGAAAAATCGCTGTGTCTCTGTGCACAAGAGAGATTTGCCCGTTTGTACATGTATTTGAGAGAAAAAGAGAGATTCAAAATAGGACATTCGTGCAAAGTACTGCGCAGCCACAAAAATACTAAGTCACTGGCTCTAATGCAAAGTGATGTGCTCCTGGGATTTGAGTTAATTAGTCTATTAAGCTGACCAACACCTCTTAGAAGCAGTCCTATTTTTAGCTAAAGGAGAGATAAATGCAGTGACTTTTTGAGAAGACCACAGTTTAAATCAGCTACAGAAACAGATCAGTGAAAGTGATAGTACTTATCTTGACATGTACACTGGTTGGGATCATTACAGAAGGAAAATGAGAACCCTCCTCGCCTAAAATAAGGTGTACAGTATCCAATGCCAGCAGCAGGATCAAGTTTCAGAAGCTCAGCATCTTGCTTTCTTATAGGAATGATAAAGTAGTGTCTTTCTCTGAAGGCAGAGCTGAAGATAGTTCCAAATAGTATCACCAGTGCAGAAGAAAAGACAAGCAGTGGATTACAGTGCTTGTGGTGCACCGAGTGGACATGATCTGCTCTGACCAGCAGGATTTCCCCATAGCTTGCCTTCTGGGTCGGTCTGCATTGTAAAATGTGCATCTATCAGCAGCTGCTGAAGACAAATGTGTGCCTGCAGGGCAAGATACTCTGAATTATCAAATAAGAAATGAAGACGAATTCAAAATCATTGAATACCATTCATCTCACCTGGTGAATAACAGAGCCTTATACAGTATGTGTACGATGTGTGCTGAGGACTCATATACCACTGGCAATATTATTTCATGAGGCATTTATGTGTCCAGTCAAACAGAAAGTCTTGATGTTACGCTGCCTGGGGGCTGCTGCAGGTGACTGCTTTTGAGGTTTTCCCGCTGCATCAAAAGTAACAGTTTGATGTTAAAAGTCCAGTTTCTGAAGCAGTGCAAACCGTAGACATGCGTCAGGTAACACCTGGAATCAGTTTCTACATGTTGTTTCATATGGGCTTCATAATTGAACCCCATCAGCACTGAAAGTTAGCAATCCGCCCAGAGTATGTTGCATAATGTTCCTTCAACACGTTCTCTGATATTCATTATCTCCTTGTATCTCTCTCTATCTCACACATTTACATGTGCTCTACTAGTTGCATTGAGTCTAGAGCTTGTCCTTATGAATATTTACCAACAGCAAGTTACCAAGAGCAATCAGCTGAGATTTGTTAACTCCTATTCTCTTTCCTGTGTATACATATGTACGTTTCTGAGTTTCAGACTGTGTGCGTGTACATTGATTCTCCTGCAGGCAGGGTCAGGAATCTGGATCAAGCCCCAGATGTCAACATCTCTCCCACGTACCCACTGTAGATCCATATGCAACGTGTTTCAGCATTCTCATATCATTATTGATTTTTATGGGTTCATTACAAGGAAAATTAAGTTTAATCACCATTCCTTATGTCCATATTAAATGAAAAGGTCAAGCTCTTTTCCCTGCCTTATTAGGTAGCTGAGTGTACCTTAAATACTCGTATCTGTGTTGCACTGGTTTAGCTGTAAGCACAGTGTGTGTTGTGTTCTACACCTTCTTCAAACAGACAAGGTTGCACTTACATTGCACCATTCTTTCTGAGTGGCATTAACAAGGAATTTTCTTTCATCCAACACTTTTCAACATTTCACATTATTGTCCCAACAATGCAGTGGCATTCATCTGTGGAAAGCAGTGAGGAGCGACAGCGCTGAGTTGGTTGTCAGGCTGACAGCGGAGGACAATCAATTTTGGTAAGCAGTGTTGATTGAATGGCATTTAATTGGGGGGAAAATGGATGTTTTAGGAAGTCTACTGAAGGCTTAGCTTTGTGAATGCACTGTGTACATACAGCCTACCCCTACACTTTCATATAATTTCTTAAAGAAAAGCATTGTGGTACTGAACGTGTTTAGTTTAGGAGGGAAGCGCCTCCAAATTCAGATACCCAGCTCTTGTTTCAAAGTTGTTTTAATGCGTTTTGCTTTTGTGACCCTACTGGTCATTACAGACGCTGCTCCTGAGACTCCAGTGGTGTCGTGTGTCTCACCGTCAAACACCAACAGCTTTTTATGATGACAATCTGGCATTCACTTTAGTTGCTAGCCTTAGCAGGAAACAGATTAGTGAACACTGTCTGGTGAGCCTCTGTTTAAAAAGTTATTGCATTTTTTTTGTTTGCTGCACAGATTAAATAAAAGTATATGTTTTCTTATTAATGCTGTTCCACTTGTCAAGCACATAGATGATGTAATTTTGTTCAGAGCAAAGTGCGATGCTGCATAGGTTTATGTTGTCGGGGTGATAGAGAAGGCACTGCTGAGAGTCTGCATGCAAAGGAATATTAAAAGGAGTTCAACACTGAGATGCTTGCCCATTCTGTTTGGTGTGAGTCTCTCACTGCGACTGATTATAACAGAGGCCGACATCAAACTCCTCATCCATCCCCGCGCCAGCTCTCAGATAAAGATGAGGGGAGACGTGTTTAAAAATAAATGGGTAAATATTATTTTGTCGTCAGATTCACCATTTGAAAAGCCTGTTCAACCTGTCACCACCAACTGGAACTCAGGCCTAGTTCTGATTATACCCAAGGTCCCGCTCTTGAAATCAAGGTTTGAAATGCAGTACTGTTTGACTTTGGTAATGTGGTATTGTCATTGCATCAGCAAACTGAGGCTCTGTTGATATTTTTCCTCAAGCAGTTGCAGATAGTTGGCAGTAGTTACATTGAATCTTTCAGACTTTTCCGGACGTCTGCCTGTATATGTGAAATCCTGGACATGAAACTAATGATATCCACTGGAGCAGAATATTCCCCTTGTTTGAACATTCCTTTCACTTTGATAAAGTACTCTAAAGATTATATGTGTTTACTTTACTAAAGCAAATATTGAATTGAGTCGTTCCCAGATTAAATTGTATCAGATAATGCATGGCACAGCTCAAACCTTTCTAACAGCTGCTTTCCAGAGCTCCTTCTTCCACAGCTGAGAAAGGATCATGTGTTATTTCTAACAAATATTCCAAAGACATATTTGCATGATCACAGAACAACTTTTGTGTGGCCCTCCTCCGTAACTGTGAATATGGTGGAGTTTTTATTATTTTGTTGGATACACGCTGTGGTCAGAGTTTAGCTTTGACCCCATGCTGATCTGACTTTTACAATGTCAAGTCGACTGCTGAAGGCTGATGATCATGCTGATCAATAAGGAATGGTTCTAAAACAATATATCATCATCATATTGACACCAAACAAAATGAATTTTGTTAGGCAAAACGGTGATGCATGCACAGTACACAGTAATACTGTGTGTAGGACTACTGTTGCTATACAATGAGAATGCCTACAGATCAGTGATGTAAAAAATCAAAACCCAGGTAAATAAAACTTAAGTGCTGTTTACACAACGGTGGCTTCTTACGCATTCCTGTTAGGGTCTATGTAACTAGCAATGCATTGACTAAAACGTGCACAGGCAAGTGATGTTTCCTTATAAAATTACACTGCCAACTACCGGCCTGGCAGGCACACTACATTGTTTTTCTGGAGCCGTGTAAGCGGAAAACGTCTCCGTTTTCATCGGACCATTGCTGTGTAAATGTAGCCTCAGAGGGTAGTAGTAATTACCACACCGTTTCCAACACCATCATTATGCATATGCCTAATCAATGGTCATTGCGCTTAATGGGAGCTGCGACATTGATGATGAATAGTTCCAATGAGCAGCTCTCTCTGTGTGTGTGTGTGTGTATGAGCGGTTAGTGTTAATATCTCTAATGAATAGATGTGGCACACATAGCCTGTGAACACCTGCTGTTGCCATTAGTCCCAAAGAGGAGACTAATCACCTTGGTTTTCAAATCTAAGCAGGTTATTCAGTGTCCCTCAAACTCAAGGACCCTTCATTACCCAGAGCACATGAGCGTCCAGTGATAATACCAGCTTGTTCAGATATATGCTTCTTCTAGAGGCAAAAAAAAACCTACTGCAGAAAAGCCTCTTCTATTGACTTAATGCAGCCTTCTCTCCCAGAGAGCGCTGGACGCCCAGCTGAGTGACTTTAACTTAGTGGCACATTCTCCACAGACCGAAACACTAAACAAGAGCAAGTATGAATTGGCAGCCAGCACATATCTTGGCACATTCACACTCACTACCACCTGTTGCCTCCCACTTTGTCTATACCTTTCTCTGCTCCCTGTACCCTGCCTTTGCCAAGCCCACTGATTAAAGTGTACTTGCTAGAATTTAAACAATCAGTGCTCCCAGTTTCTACCTGTTCCCATGGCTACTGCTAAGACAGAGACCTGGACTCTGGGAGATGTAGTTTTTCTTAACTGGTCTTACTGCTCAGATTATTTCTAGCTCCAGTGCCATCTCTCATCTCAATCTAAATTACAACATGTCACTTCCATGTTTTGGTGGCAGTCAGGGATTTTGTGAGATCAGGTCGGGTGCACAATGACTGAGAGACACACAGGAAGAGAGAGCGATGACAGCTACAAGAGACAAAACAGGAAGGCTACAGGTTGAACGATTGAGCATCAGGGGTTATCATTGCCATGAATGTGCTGCAAGCTGCTGATATACAGGATCTGAAGGACAGCCGCGGCCTTCCACCCACTTTGTCGCCATGGGAGACGGTGGAGAAGAGGTCTCATCTCCTTTTCTTCCTCATCCTCCTTATCTATTTCTCTTTCTTGTTCTCCCTCTATCTTCTGTCTGTCCCTCCA
Source organism: Monopterus albus (assembly GCF_001952655.1). Classification (NCBI taxonomy): domain Eukaryota; kingdom Metazoa; phylum Chordata; class Actinopteri; order Synbranchiformes; family Synbranchidae; genus Monopterus; species Monopterus albus. Next base: position 626,556 of record NW_018128047.1, read on the forward strand.
TTTCTCTTCTAAACCACTGAGCTCCTATTATCTTTCTGAATCAGCCCACTGAAGAACAGTTAAAACCGACCTCCTGGAAGGTGAACAATGATGAAAATGAAATAATTACACCAGAGGGCACTGCCAGTATTTCTGCGTCTGTCTGCTGCGTGCATGTGTGCGCATGACCCCATTCAATTTATTGGTCAGTCCAGCTGTACTTCACTTGTTGATAATGTGACTGAACTGTGGGTTATCAAAGGGCTGCAGGCCTCAGTGAACTGGCAGTAGCTATGGAGAAAAGGAAATGAAAGAAACCTCATGGAGGAACTGGAGCCTGCCTCCAAGAACCACCACATCAACCTACACACATAAGCATGTGCATATACGCAAGCACTCAGTATCTGTGTATCTCTATAGTCCCTCTTATTACACACCACCCTCTTGTTATCTCAGAAGGCAGAAGCAACAGTTAGCGATCACGTGACCGCAGGAGTCTCTGCTTGTTTCTGTATTAGCCTGTTAGCTCAGGCTGAAAGTAAATATTAAATTGAATATATAGAGGCAAGTGGAATGAGAGCAGTCTGAGGAACACTTTTTGGTCAGCTGTATTTTAATATTTAAACAGAATACACTGAGAGGGAGTCTGAAGAACTGCTGGAGGGAGAGAGGGAGGCTGTTGCCATGGCAACCGGAGCC
>NW_018128047.1:627246-666237 GCF_001952655.1 Monopterus albus
TTTTGCCCCGGCAACCGGAGCCGCGGCAGTCGTCATCCCGAGGCTTCTTCTGCATTGTATGTGTGTGTGGACATAACGCGTGTGAGTTCACCCTCCTCTTTCCAGACAGGAGGCGAGGACATCCCCCTCTAACACTGTGCCAACAGAGAGAAGAAATGAGAGAGAGACACACGCAGCACAGGGAGAGAGAGGGGGAGAGAGAGACTGAAACCCCATAATGCACTGCACGCTGCAGGGCTGAAGTCGTGCAGATTCATCAGTTCCTGTTTGGAGGGACTGTGTGTGAGCACATACACAATCATACACCCAGACCGAAGCGCAAGAGAAACACACAGACAAGCAGGCAGGTAAGACAGCTTTTCTCTGACCGAGTCGACGGCTGCCGGCTTTACCAGGCGGTCTGTTTATCTGTCTGTTCCAGCCTCTCGGGAGGAGCAGAGGGGAGAGTTGCTCTATACACATGACGGGGTGTCATTAATATTTGACATGTTATGATCCCGACAACTTCCCTGCCTGTTGCTAATGATTGCTGCTGGGTTTTTTTTTCTTACTTGGAAATATTCTTTGACATTTTTCAAAAGCGAGGATGTATCTCAGAGAGGACAGCTGTAATAGTTGAAGATCTGTGTCAGTTTTTGTCTGTCACTGGGTCTGTTTTTTGCTTCCAGCTTCCAGAGACAGTTAAACTGTCACTGGAAGCTGATTTGAGTATGCTGGGAGGTTTTGCATGTAACTATATGATGGGACTGCTGGTGCGCACAGTGCAACTTTAACAAAAGGATAACTTGTCTTGGGGATTGCACATTATCCATATGCTGTTCTGAAGATCCTTTTGTGTACACTGGGTATTTATGTTTTACAATGAATTAAAATCAAATATGATTCAACAAAAGTAGAAGGAAATCACCAGTAGTATATAATGTTTAGTTTTAAATCAACATCCAGTTGATGATTTTGTCTGATATGCTTTCATGTAACACTGAAGTGAGACTAGTAATGTCATTTAAGATGTAAGGCTAATGTTCCCAGTCAAAAACTACCTAAATCAGTGACGCATTACATGCAACACTTTGATGACAACAATAACTGATGAGACGGTTTTGAAGCTCTTTGTCCTGAAAATTAAATCCACAATAGCTGATTTCACATCACTGCATCTGTTTTTGAGGTATTTTTGTTGTGCTAAATGACAGCGGTGCAAGCTGATTGGTGGATAAAACCGTGGCTCCTCCATTGTGGGTCATTTTGTGGTTTAACGGCCACTGAGGCTTGTGACCATATCAGTTGTGCCAGAAAGCCAGACAGGCTGGAAAGTGCGACTGCAGCGGCGTAGGGCAGAGACTCTTAAACTTTTATTATCCTAGAACTCAAATGGGAAATTTCAGTCCTCCACCCTGGGACCCCATTGTGAAATCATGTTTCAACACTGTCATGTGCAGACACAACAAACGGTCAAGAGGAGGGCTCAGAGTGAGAAAACGGGTCTGAAATAGAATAGATGATTTCTTCATTAAACCTTGAATCCAAAACAACTTTATGCTGAATCCTGAAGAAAACAGGGAAACATAGGTTGTATAATCTGAAAATCCAGCGTTTAAATTAAATACAGCTCAGTGGAATTTTGATTCTCTTACTCTATCACATGAAAGTCTCTAAGGAGCTTCACTCGTATGTCTTGGCACCTTTCTGCAGTGTGTATTATGTGGCCGTGGGAAGCTGTTTTTTCAGAGTGCTGTAGTAAACTACGTAAAGAGCTTTTGCAAAAATGAAATGCAAAACAACAACAAAAAAGCGATAATGCAGATCAGACAACAAATCTTGTGAATATTCAGTATGTCTCCATTTAGCTCTGACAGCGCCCTGCACCTTCCACTGCAGAAATCCACCTGTCAAAACTCAAAATGGAGAGGTTCGTCTTTTTCATTACGGTAGCTTTCATTAGAATCATCCACCAGACACCTATGTGACAGTGGCATCTATTTCTCTATCGGCCTCTGCTCTACAATAAATCAGCGCTGGTGCTCGGGAGACTCAGGCTGTCTCATAAATGTGTGTACATATATGTTTGTTTTTTTTATGCTGAAGCATCAGGGTACATAATGTGTTCTTTAAAGTGTGTGTGTGTGTGTTTTAGTCAGCATAAGATGAAGCAGAGATGAACTGTAAGAAATTAAAAAAGAAAAGCAGATGGATCTATGTCTGTCTTAAGTTGTAAGTGGAAGAAAAAAAAAGATAAAAGTGGTTTGTTGGTTTTAATGCTGGTTACAGCAGATCGTGAGAGTAAATCCAGCAGGGCTCTGAATAACAGAGCTGTGTCAGTGGAGCGTTTCAGAGTTTAGGAGGTTTTTGAACAATGGTCATTCATATCTTCCACCACTGGTCTGTTAAAGAGCTCAGATTCCTTCATTTTCCACCGAGGTCGCACCTTGGGGCCCCAGAATGTGCTGGTACCAGAACGCAGAGCTGTTCTGAACGAGGGGAGAGGTGTGCAAGGTCGCTCAATTTGAACAAACTTAAACAGCTGCTGTGGATTGAAGATGGCGTTTTTAATGATTTGACATTAGATACTCAACAATAGAGAAGAGGTCTGTTCTGAATGTTGAAAGTTCCTCACATGCACACTGGGTCGCCCTGCTGGATTTTCCATTCCGTAAGATCCTCGAGGTTCTCCAAAAGATGGTCTTTTTCTCTCAGTCCAGCTCTGGCTTTACTTAGTAGCGCGGATCAAAGGTGATATATGGATCCAGATCTCCCTGTCCAACTTCAACTCCTCCTCTCTCTGTTCTTTTTCTCTGATCTTTCCCCATTCCTGTCTTTAATGATCTGGAACACACATGTTCACGGATCCTTGGCCTCATTTTGATATGATCAAAATGAGTGAGGATGTGAGGGACACAGGCTCGTATTAGAAACCAGTGTCTTAAAAAGTCCTTTTCATTCTCTCTTCTGTACACAGGCATCACCAGAGCAGTGAACAGGAACCTGTGTGCATTAAATTATCTGCAATTGCAGCAATTATCTACTAGTGCAGATCCTTCAGCGTGCTTCGTTTCTTCATCAATGTGCCTCTCCCTTTAGATCAGAAGCATGTCAGAGGAAAGTACATTTACTCAAGTATGGTACTTAGATATGATTATGAAGTACTTGCTATTTAGGTTTTTTCCATCTTATACCGATTTGCACTTCTACTTTACCCTGTCTCAGGGGATCAAATACTTTGCAAATTCCTATTTTAGAGCCATATGATGAATATTTAAAATATAGTTGTAGTTTCACTAACATAAAACAATAAACTGCCTCCCTTAAAATACAGGGGCCACGGTACCCCCACATTGAGGTACTAACTACATTTAAGTTTTTTGCAGCATTTCACTTATACAAATGTAGTCATTTAAAGTGTCATACTTTTTCACTGCCTTATATTTGTGGTGCCCTGTCGGTGGCGCTATGTCTGTAATGCAGTGCATGCTCATAAAATCCAACTTGCAGTTCTCCTTTTGGACACCAGATGTCGCAAATCTTATTATACTGTCTAGCAGTATAGGGTTTGAATTTCCCTTGTTAATATCAAACAGATTAAGTAAAATTAAAGATTAAAATGACCAGTGTGGTAAATACACTTAATTATTAAATATCACACCTATCAGCAGGTAATCGTTTTGCTTCGCACTGAGCTCCACCTTCAACAGAGCAGGCTCATCGAGACAGGTGATTGGCTGAAATGTTGCACAGAGAACTTCCTTTCATTCACTAGCACACACTTTGTATTTGTAATTTCATTGCAGCAAGATTTGAAAAAGGAGTCTTCACTTGTTTTTCTGATGAGGGCTTAAAATAATGTCCTGGACCAAGGGTTCCATGAAGCCAGCTGGTAACACCATACAGATACCACGAGTTATCTACCACTTTTCAGCAGCTGGCGCCACCCCCACATAATCAAGAGGCCTAGCAGTGTGTCAATCAAAACACAAAGCAGACTCTAACCCAAGCATCCAAAATACCAGCGGTATGTTTTGCAGCATCGCTATTTTCATAAAACAGCCTATGGGCTATGATTTGTTTATGCACAAGGTTTTGTACCTGTGAGTGTAGGCTGAGCGCCACCTACAGACATTATACAGTAACACATGCCGTGCTGTGGGACAAATTAGTGACGGGAAGTTTGGATCATTTTACTGATTCGGTTCTTTAAATCTCATTCAGCAAAATGAACAAATCTTTTTTGAGTCATTTCGTTCACTTGAGCAGAATGTAATTAAAATGTTACGTGTTAATTCCCCATCTACTTACACATCTACTGATCATGTTTCGAATAAGAAAGAATTGTAATGCAGCCAAGGTCATATTATAAGTAAAATCGTACCTGTGTAAGAAAGAAAAAAAAGCTCCCTGATGAAGTTTAAAGCATTAACCAACTTTTTATTAAAACATTCAGTGTTATGGAAAAGAACCATATTGTCAGATATTCACAAAATTATAGTTTGTAGGAAATAAAAATCTATTTTATAATAAAAATAAATCACATAACAGTAAGAGTAAAAAAACTGTAAGGATGGTTGAAAATGAACTATTTTCTGTATCCAACAAAGCGGTCATGTCACGTTACAAAAACAAACGACTCGAAACCAAGGACTCGAAAGGTGAACTGATCTTATGCGATGTTGCGCATGCGCTGTCAATGCAAAATGAACAAATCACTCCCTGAGACGACCCAATGTTCACGAGTCATGGGAAAGATTCGTTCAAAATGAATGAATCGTTTGTGAACGACACCTCACTAGGACAAATGACGAGCAGTCGGGATGAAAGTGGCCACTTAATGCAGCACAGTGACACTTTGAATGCCTACATCTGTACGTAGTGGCAATAATCAATATTTTTAGATGGTTCTCTTGACAGGTTATTTGCATTTACTGTCAATGTGAACTGAGTTACCATCGGAGTATGTCAAGTCTTAAATACCACTTGTTGACCAAACACACAGCTGATGTAGAGAGCCCTCCTCCCCCTCACCAATGGCAGAGCATGCTGGATACTTTGCAATAAAGATGCCTGGACAACTCTATAAGAAATAACAGCAATAGCTAAATGAGTGGCTACACCTTGCATGCCGATTAACATATTACATGTAAGACTACACGTATGAACTGCCTTTGAGAGCCACCACTGTAACCAAGATACACAACTTGGATGGAGACGAGCAAGCTAAAGTGAAGGAGGTTTTTGGGACAGACAAACAAGTTTGCGCTCACCAGAGACTACTGGACTTCTCTCAGTAACAGTTACCTTGGGGTCCCTTTAAGGTACATTTAGAACCAGTGTTGGAAGAAGTACTCGGATCTTTTACTTAAGTAAAAGCAGCAACACAACAGTGTAAAAATACTCTGTTACAAGTAAAAGTCCTGCATCAAAAATGTTAAAGCAAAAAAGTATTAGCATCAAAACATATGTAAAGTACTAAAAGAACTCATTATTCAGAATTTCACATTCATGTACATCATATTATTGTACTATAATTACTGATACATTATTGTGTACATCACATTTAATATTGCAGCTGGTAAAGGGGGAGCTGGTTTAAATTGAATGACCGCTGTGTAGCGTGTGGACTTTCCACCACAGATCAATGAGATTTTATAATTATACTGTATTTTTGTATTAATCTGGTTTTGAAAAGTAACTAATAATTAAAGTTATTAAATAAATGTAGTGGAGGTGAGGTAAAAAAGTACATTTGCCTCTAAAATGTAGTGAAGTCAAAGTCTAAAGTAACAGAAAATGCTCAATTACAGATACCTCAAAATTGTACTTAAGTACAGTACTTGGTAAATGTACTTAGTTACTTTCCACCATTGCTACATAGACAGGAATTATGGCTCTACTTACTTGCTAGGTCACCACAAACACAACTTTAAATGAAAGAAATGGACAGTAATGATCTGTTGGATGAATAAACTGAATTGGCAACTGTTTGCTAACAAGTTGGTAAGGCGATAATTAGGTGATAATAATATAAAGTGATAATGTTAGTGTGGTGTACAGCTTGTTTCCACCGGCGGAAAAAAAATAAATCTGTAAATGCAGGGTGAAGTATATTTTCCTGAAAGGACCATTTTATGTTGTGGCATTGCTCTTTTATTATACGTCTGAAAGCAGCTAACCCACTGATGAGCAGGAAAATAAGTGAGTAGCTGACATCTGTGCTCTTAGCAGGACAAGTAAAAATAAGTATTTCCCTACCGAATGTATGTGAGGCCCAGTGTACACACAACGTATTTTCCAGAGAAAAGTGTGGTCATGTCGTATTTTTAGAGACCATGTGTATTCTAGACAAGCACAACACAATATGTACACACTTGGACACACCACATCTCATTCCCAATTCACCATAATCCTGGAGGACAACTGCAGGACCTTTTTTGGGCACAGGGCAACGACTTGCCAGCACTGAAATTACAGGTGTCTGTAACACATTGCTTTGGCTCTATAAACGAATTGATAAATATTTATATAAGCTGGAGCTAAATATTAACACATAGAGCAGCACAGAGATCCATCATAGGTGCTTTAGACAGCAGGCTGTATCCTTCTGTTCAATCAACACCTCTCTCTGTGTGTCACACACAAATCAATACAGCGATGAATTCCAAACACCCTGATGTATTGCAGCCACAAGTCAGTGATGTGGCTCTGAGTCACTGGGTAACACCCACCTGACATGTACGCACACACCTCCGCACACGCACACACATAGACAAGCATGCACCTGATGTAGTGTTTGATGGAGTCAGACACCATGGCAACAGAGCGGTGACTCTTGCTGTCCTGTGAGTGGACTGAAGCTGTGGAGGAGGGAGGAGAAAGCTCCGAACTAGCACTGCTACTCAGGAGCAGCTATTATTATTCCCAGTCTCTCCTTTCCTCAATTCTCTGCCTTTGCTTTGTCTCTTTCTTCACCGCAACTGCTGTCTGAATATTGCTTTTCTATTTTTTTTTCTCCGATATATTGCTATATGTTGGAAAAAAACTCAACTCAGGCAGAAGAGGCAAAAGAGAGGTCAGCAAGTATTTTTAAATTCAAAATTCATTTATTGTGCAAAACCTGACACACCACCAAAGGGAGTCACACTGATTCTCACACTTGGGTTTGGCCTCTTGACATATTTTTGTCACTGCATCTCTTTGTTCTAACCCCCAAACAAAAGGCTTTCATTTTATTTTTCAGTTTTTATCTACCTTGCTCTCGTTTGTGTTTTTTCTCTCCGTGTTCCTGCCAGTCATGTGTTATAAAGCTGGTACATGGAGAGCAGAGGGCGGTATAGTGAAGGGGCTTGTGCAGGTGGACAGGCCTCTCGAACAGCTTCTGTATGAGATTTACAACCTGCAGATACAGAAGACGGGGAGACGGGGTGGAGGAAAAGAGGGAGCGGGAGGTGCTGGATCAGTGCAGGTGAATTGTGTTTTTGGTCTCCGGTAGCATTTTCACGGTCTGATTGTCAGCATTTGCTAACATACACACATGCACGCAGGCTCACACACACACTGTCATGCAGTGTGAAATTGTGGGAACGTGGCTGTTGACAGAAGAAGTTGGTCTGAGTTGAGTTCTCCTGCGTCTCTCTCCCTCCCTCCCCGCTCTCCTCTCCTCCCTTTTTTGCGTACGATCCAAGCGCAAGCTGTGAAAGGTGAACTTTCAGCCTGCTGTGGATAAATTATGTGTGACATGTTTAGCTGTGCTGCCTTTTATGGAGCCTGGTGTATCTGAATACAGTAGGGCTCTGCCAAGAGAAAAGTAGAGAGGGAGAAGAAGAAGTGAGGGAGTGAAGGGCAGGGAGGGAAGGAGGAAGAAGAGGAGGAGGAAGGAAAAGAGGCAGGGGAGGGAGAAAGTGAAGGAAGGAGGGGGCAGTGCCGCGAAGCAAGCATGAGGTTTTCACTTTCCATTCTCCCTTCAGCAGCAGTCAGATGAGTCCTTGCAGAGATACAGTAAGTCTTTGCTGTTTGCTCTGTGTACGTGTGCACAGGGTGTGTGTGTGTGTTACTTTGTGTTTGCTCAGAGACAAGACTGAGTTGTCCCAGCTTACATTTTTCTGCTTTGTTCTGCCATATTGCTTTTAGAATTTTTATCCACCATCTGGATGTTGATTGTGATGTGTTGATGTGTGTTTGAGTGAGTTATGTGTCTGTTTGTGAGTATACGTGCGTACAAATGCAGATGGCCGCCGTGCTTCACTGCTAATGTCTGTTAGTTTGAGGCGGGACGGTATTAATGTGGAAAAGAGCTGAGCAGACAAAAGAATGGGCAACGTTAGTGTTTAATGTTCCGCAGAATAGTTAGCACACGGACACACATTGACACACATTTACTTTGCTGGCAGACAACACTCTGTCTCATTCTCTCACTGCAATCCCAGCTGTGTGACTCCTGAATACGCTTAACAGTAAAGATAATTATGCAGACACGTTTAAAGCTGAATGAAAAAAAAAAAACCACAAACACACACACACACCGACTCACACAGACACACACTTGCGCCTATGAGCAGCCCTACACTCCTCCTGTGTCATGACAGGACTACTGGTGTTTACACTACAGCTGCCCTCAGGAAATGATTAAGCTCTGGCTTCGCCCAGGCCGCCTGCACCAGTCTGACACACAAACGCATTAACACGTGCGCACACATCATCATCAAAAATCATTCAAATGAGCATGTTATAGAAATACAGAAAAAGTGAACATAATTTGAGGTTTTGTTTCATATAATTTAGTTAAGTCGGTTAATCCATGAAGTAAATAGGCTGATGAATTAGTAAAGCTGTGAATGTAAAAGCTGCTATTTTCTCCAAACTTTTCTGAATATTGGCTGTTGAACTGGATGTGAAGCAACAACCATGCATTATAGATTTATAAAGGGCTATCCTTAATATATGTGCACTCTTTCTAGTGGAGAAAATAATAGTATAAACAGACAAGTATCTTGAAAACCTAGATTTTAGTTTTTGAATTTTTAGTATAATTGGGACTTTAGAAGATTCTGTTTACAGCTTATTTACTGAAATGGGTTCAAAGTATCTGGAATCTATTAACCCATTAACGGGTTTAAACACTTTCACTTAACCTCCCACAATCAGCTGCTTTGCCATACACTTTGGACGCACCGAGCTTATGATGTCTATACCTTTCCATGACTTAATGTAGCTTCATCTTATGTTACACTTTTTCATTTGCGGCATTTAAAACTGATCGACTGACAAAACAGAGACAAAAAGAGCCATTTGAGCTGGCAAAGTTAACATCACCTACAGCAGATATGTCACAATAAAATCCTCGCAGTGGACTGCAGTGAAAGAGTTTTATTTTGACACAGCAACTGAGAAAACTGAAAGTCATGAAGGAAATTGAAGGAAATTTGAAGAGAAGATCTCATGTTGCCTGAACGTTGATGATAATTTGTGGGTGGCCCACATGCCGAAATGTGTGCTGGAGGAAACACAATGTGTTTTCTTTACCCATTTATGTTACAAAACTGATCAGTATTGAATCTCATATGTGATTGTTACACACTGCGTCTATCTCCATTTTTTTTCCTGTTATTTTGAGTACACACCCTCTTCTCATCCACTAATCTTCACACCTATTCCTCTCTGTTACAGTTTAACTTCATCACCCCTCTCTGTCTTTGTCCCTCTTCTTCTCTGCAGCTTTCTGCCGTATTCTCTGCCTTTCTGCTTTTTTATGGCTCTCTCTGTGGCTCTCATCCACTGTCTGACTCTCAGTTGGTTGAAAAAGCTTCTCTGCAGATCAGAGCAGGCAGATCTACAAGGTCATTAGAGTACAGAACAGTGAGGGTGCAGAGGCGCTTGGATACATACTGAATTTTATAGGACACAGGAGTCTGAATAAACCACTATATGAGTTATAGGAGAAAGAGATTAATTGGGGGAGAGTCAGTGGATATATGGTCACCTGCATTTGACTGTTTTAAAAAATGAGAAATAAGGTTTTTCTCTGTTTTCTGGTCGTTCCCTCCCCCACCTTCCTGTGTCATCTCTAATTTGTCCTTTAGAAGTGATGTCATCTCCCTGCTGTGCTCAGTGGCCACAGGGCAGTCTGTCGAATGCAGATGAGTAGTGTGGTTGTGTGAGAAAATGAGGGTTTACGTGTATGAAAACATGAGCCCACCCTTACCGCGATTTACATTATTCAGTTATCCAGAAAAAAGACAATAGGGCGGATGCTCTTATCAAACTGACAGCAGGAGAATGTGAGTGGAGATGACACTGTGCCCCGAGCCTCAGAAATTCAACACGGGGCATAAAACCGGAAGATAGACAATCAGTCACTCAGACAAATGGTCGGGGAAGTCCTACGAGGCCATTTGGCGAGTGGCAAAAACACAGTGAGTCAGTCAGTGGTGTATGATTGCTGTTTTTTCTGCAGTCTGCAAAGCTGTCACTGGACTAATGCACACTAGTGGAAGATGTAATCTATAGTAAATACAGTTGGCTCCACAGAAGAGCCCCCTGTGATTTCCACAGATTAAGGTGTCAAACTGAATCACTGGTCATCGACAGCTGAAGAGTACAGATTATCCCTGTTTGGCCAAATGCTGCTCTGATGACAAGGCAGGGATTCTGTACTTCATGTGCGCGTGCCATTGGAAAACTGACAGGAGCGTCCGCTCCTTTGGTATTTCCTTATTTGATCAAAAAATGTGAAAGATTCACAGAATTATGTTCATCTCTTGAGCTTTCTAATCTTTACAATAGTGGTGCTGTTAAGTTTCTCAGCCGGTTAGCATCTATTCAGTTATGACCTCGCTGCTATTGAACCATCCCTTGTCAAAGATTTTCCATTGCCCAAGTTTGTCATAAACTATTCTTATCTTATTGTACTTATTGTACAGTATCTCCTCCTCTGTCTAAGCCCCCTCTATCACTCTGCTCCCATCTCACTATGTGCTGACTATCTCCACTCTGTCTCAGGCCACACCACCTGTACCTCCCTTTGTCTACCTGTCTGTCCAGCTGCGTCTCAGCCCTGTCTGCCTACGTTGTCCGTCTCGGATGTGTCTCTTCAGCAAAATTAAAAATGAAAGACTTTGCATATGTGTGTTTGCCTTATTTTCATGTTTGATAAAGGCCTCTGTGCTTGAAATGCCATATGCGGAGGTGGTAAACTTACACCCTGGAGCTGATCACTTTTTTATTGGCATCTGTTCGCCTACCTTCCATGTATTATATCTATATCCAGTGGACATTCTCTCTCTGTCTCGTACCCTGTCTCTCTGCCTTTATGACTCTTCCTCTCATTCTCCCTGTTTTCCCATCTTTCTTGCTCTACCCTCCCTCCCACCCATCCTCATACACACACCTCCTCCATTGCTATTCCTGGGAGAAACCGACTAGTCTGGCAGTGGGTTGGTTTATGTCCATGAACTCCGTGACACCCTCTCTGCCGTTGCATTACACCACATTGGCACAACCACACTGCAGTGAAGATACGACTAAAACGTGGTTGTGTACATGCACAAGACATGTATACACCCCCTCCCTCCTGACTCACACAAACAGTAACCATGTATTTAATGTGTATTATCGCACATCCCCATTCGGGTAGGTGTCTCCCATAACTGTCTCGCCTCCTGCCTTTATGTGCATGTCAGGCTGTTTAAACACTTGCACTGATATCACAGTGCAGACGACAGCTTGCACACGTGCCACTTGACTGCCCTCGTCGCCTCCCCTCCCCTTAGTTTTGCCTTACATCAGAAGGAGGTAGTCATTGATTCTGTGTATATGTGGGTGAGAGAGAGAGTTGATGTTGTGCATATGCATACTTATTACTGTGTCCTGAATATCAATGTGCTCACTGACCTTCCATTCATCTCTAAAGTTGTGTATCCTCTGTAGATGATGCAGATCTGCTGTCTCATGGTTTGTGGTCAATAATAAGTGTCCGTGTGTGTGTGTGTGTGTGTGTGTGTGTGTGTGTGTGTCACAAGCTAGGCAATGGAATGAAGTCTAAGATTACCCTGATGGTACAATCTGTGGAAACATAATCATAATGGAGTATCAGTTCAGAATGACCAGCACTCAGCTGAAGTCGGATCAAATCTCAGGCTTGCATGGGTGGGGCCTGAGCCTGTTTGACAGACTTCACACATGTGAGCCTTATTAATAGAGGTGTCCTTGCTCATTAATGTCACTCACTTTTCCTCAAGCAGTTTAAAGCAGGAAGAAGGAAAGCAAAGTTTTTACTGTGACAGAGATATATGTTGATTTATCTTTGGCGACAATAAAATAGAAAATGTATCCATCATGCATTGATCACATAAATCACTGACTTAATGGTTTCTTAATGAGCCATGTCCCCATAATGGATAAGGATGTTATACACATCTTAAGTATTACTTGTATTTAAAGAAAAAACCCTAAAATCTCATTTGCTATGATGCCATCTAGTACAGTCAGTACAGAACATTTAGACACCCTTTTAAGTTTTCCACATTTTGTTATGTTTCAGGCTCATCTTAAAATGGATTCAGTTTATTTTTTTTCCTCATCAGTCTACACACAATACTCTGCAATGATAAACTGACAACAGGTTTTTCCAGTGTTTTGTAAATTTATTAAAATAAATTACTGCAATATCCCATTGTCATAAGTATTCAGATCCTTCCCTTTGTACTTGATTAAAACACCTTTGGCAACATTGACAGCCTCAAGTCTTCTTGAGGTGCAAGCTTGGCACCTTTCTTTTGGAAATTTCTGCCCCATTGTTCTGGGCAGAATTGTTCAAGGTCAACCAGGTTGGATGGGTAGTGTTGGTGCACAGCCATTTTCAGGTCTCTCCAAAGAAGTTCTATTGAGTTCCAGTCCAAACTCTAGCTGGGCCACTCCAGGACTTTTACAGAGCTTTCCCAAAGCCACTCCTGTGTTTTCTTGGTTGTATGCTTTGGGTCATAGTCTTGTTGAAATGCAAACCTTCTCCCCAGCCTGAACTCTTGAACTTTGATTCTCATGGCCTGCGAGTCCTTCAGGTGCCTTCTGGCAAACTCCCAGTGGGCTTTCATGTGTCTTTTAGTGAGGAATGGCTTCCGTCTGGCCACTTTACCATAGAGGGCTGATTGATGGTGTGCTGTGCTTATTGGTTGTCGTCCTGAAAGGTTTTCCCATCTCCAGAAAGGAACTCTGGATCTCATCCATAGTGACCCTTGAGTTCGTGGGTACAACTTTTTCGTTTGGTTGAGTGGCCAAATCTATGAAGACTGTTTGTGGTTCCAGAGCTCTTCCATTTGAGAATATGGACACTACCATGTTCTTGGGCACTTTCAGTGCTGCAGAAGATCTGTGTCCTGACTCAGTCCTGTCTCACAGGTCTATAGACAGTTCTCTCTACATCATGGCTTTGTCTTCACTCTGACATAAACAATCAACTGTGAGACCTTATATAGACAGGTGTGTGCCTTTCCTAATTATATGCACTGCATTATATTAGGCACAGGTGAACTCTGATCAAGCTGTAGAAATATCTCAAGGACCATTAATAGGAGCAGGATGGACCAGAGCTCAAGGGCAAGTGTCATAACAAAGGGTCTGAATACTTATGTAAATGGGTCTTTTATTTTCAATAAACTTACAAAATACTCCAAAAATCTGTTTTCACTTTATCATTGTGAGTATTGTGTGTAGATTAATAAGGAAAAAAATTAATTTGAAGATGAGTCTGAAACAAAACTTGAAAGGGTCTGAATACTTTCCATACTGACTGTACATACACCAAGGTATAGCACAAAACGGCTTCTGTTTGACTCATATTTCAACATTTTTACTGAGCATCTAAGTTGGCATAATGTCCAACTATAGCAAGTGTATGTGGTTATATAAAATGAGTAAACATAATACTGGATATTGTGCCACTACAATCATGAAGGGCTCCATCAATGATGATCTCCACTTTAGCTTGGATGTAGCTGCTGTTAGCAAATGTTGCGTGAGAAAAACACCACATCAATAACATACAGTAGCACTAATATGCTAGACATACACAAATACTGTGCTACTATATTATTATTAAAAACCCAGAAGTCAGTTGTTTGTACTCCTTTTGGCAACCCCTGAGGGTCCAGCTCAGCCTCTGCCCAGTGTGATCAATCAGCCAGCTGATGGTTGGCTCTATGTCAGTAATGCTGGCTAAAACATAGAGTGAGACAGTACGCCAACAAAGCTAAATGAGCTAACACTGGTTACATATAACCAACAAATACTGTTATTTGCTGCAATGAAAAACCTGCCTCATCTACTACAGTAGCTAGCTAGCTTAAACATACATACAGTCAGGTCCATAAATATTGGGACATTGACACAATTCTAACATTTTTGGCTCTATACACTACCACAATGGATTTGAAATGAAACGAACAAGATGTGCTTTAACTGCAGACTGTCAGCTTTAATTTGAGGGTATTTACATCCAAATCAGGTGAATGGTGTAGGAATTACAACAGTTTGCATATGTGCCTCCCACTTGTTAAGGGACCAAAAGTAATGGGACAGAATAATAATCATAAATCAAACTTTCACTTTTTAATACTTGGTTGCAAATCCTTTGCAGTCAATTACAGCCTGAAGTCTGGAATGCATAAACATCACCAGACGCTGGTTTTCATCCCTGGTGATGCTCTGCCAGGCCTCTACTGCAACTGTCTTCAGTTCCTGCTTGTTCTTGGGGCATTTTCCCTTCAGTTTTGTCTTCAGCAAGTGAAATGCATGCTCAATCGGATTCAGGTCAGATGATTGACTTGGCCATTGCATAACATTCCACTTCTTTCCCTTAAAAAACTCTTTGGTTACTTTTGCAGTATGCTTTGGGTCATTGTCCATCTGCACTGTGAAGCGCCGTCCAATGAGTTCTGAAGCATTTGGCTGAATATGAGCAGATAATATTGCCCGAAACACTTCAGAATTCATCCTGCTGCTTTTGTCAGCAGTCACATCATCAATAAATACAAGAGACCCAGTTCCATTGGCAGCCATACATGCCCACGCCATGACACTACCACCACCAGGCTTCACTGATGACGTGGTATGCTTAGGATCATGAGCAGTTCCTTTCCTTCTCCATACTCTTCTCTTCCCATCACTCTGGTACAAGTTGATCTTGGTCTCATCTGTCCATAGGATGTTGTTCCAGAACTGTGAAGGCTTTTTTAGATGTCGTTTGGCAAACTCTAATCTGGCCTTCCTGTTTTTGGGGCTCACCAATGGTTTACATCTTGCGGTGAACCCTCTGTATTCACTCTGGTGAAGTCTTCTCTTGATTGTTGACTTTGACACACATACACCTACCTCCTGGAGAGTGTTCTTGATCTGGCCAACTGTTGTGAAGGGTGTTTTCTTCACCAGGGAAAGAATTCTTCGGTCATCCACCACAGTTGTTTTCCGTGGTCTTCCGGGTCTTTTGGTGTTGCTGAGCTCACTGGTGCGTTCCTTCTTTTTAAGAATGTTCCAAACAGTTGTTTTGGCCACGCCTAATGTTTTTGCTATCTCTCTGATGGGTTTGTTTTGTTTTTTCAGCCTAATGATGGCTTGCTTCACTGATAGTGACAGCTCTTTGGATCTCATCTTGAGAGTTGACAGCAACAGATTCCAAATGCAAATAGCACACTTGAAATGAACTCTGGACCTTTTATCTGCTCATTGTAATTGGGATGAGGGAATAACACACACCTGGCCATGGAACAGCTGAGAAGCCAATTGTCCCATTACTTTTGGTCCCTTAACAAATGGGAGGCACATATGCAAACTGTCGTAATTCCTACGCCGTTCACCTGATTTGGATGTAAATACCCTCAAATTAATGCTGACAGTCTGCAGTTAAAGCACATCTTGTTCGTTTCATTTCAAATCCACTGTGGTGGTGTATAGAGCCAAAAATGTTAGAATTGTGTCGATGTCCCAATATTTATGGACCTGACTGTATATTATTGTACTGGATGGCAACATATCAGATCATTTTAACAAAAAAGATAAGACTCATAGGATAATATGGGACTTTGGCTTTTGAGTCGAACAAAGCTACACTACAGTAGTTATGGGCCAATGCACATTTTTTTCAGTTCCAGTCTAATTCCAACATATAACTGCCGATACCACCACAGATTCAAATACAACAGCTCTTTCATTGCAATAAAACAATCAACACTACAAAATATTAAATATGAGTAATGTTGGATAAGTGGAACCGCCAGTTGGTCAGAGGCCAAGGACACACACTTCTCCAAATAATTGCACATTTACAAATCTTCACTTCTGGGCTAGAAATAAACACGTGGCTTTGGCTTTACAAGATTTCACATTTACCAATTAAAATGCAACCAGCATTAAGGCATTTATAACTTAACATTAATAAAAACTCAGTCTCACCTCTCTTTACATCGAGGGTCCAGTGAAGTGGCAAATGAATAGAGGGGGCTATCTTCAATGCTGCTCACATCTGAGGTCCAAATATCAGTCGTGAAGCTCATGGCTTTAACATCTAACTATGAAGACATTCGGTTGTATAGTTCAGGTAGAGCAGTCTATGAAATGTATTTTCTGGATGGCAGATTATACCTGGTCTCCAAAGTGTTACAAGAGGCTGTGAACCTCGACATATAGTGGTTGCTCCTCCAGTATAATGAAACTGAACAACTTCTCTGTGATCCCTCTAGTCTTTGGGTTGTCTGCTGGAAGTTTATACATTTTCAGGTGCTTGATTAAACTGGTTGTATTGTATGACACAATCGTATTTCCACCCCTCGGCACACTGGCTTTACACACATTACAAGTAACTGTCTTGCTTTTCATCTTTTCCACACTAAAATATCTCCAAACAAATGACATTTAATCAAACCAGCAGCTAATGTTATTTGCTCACTGAGTTAGAGACTGGAGTTGCTGTGGGTTTATGGTAAGATGTGGAATGGAATGTAGATCAGTGACATGTCTCATGTCACCTTATGGTAGGTTACAGTGGGTTCATGGTCCAGCACAAGATGCGGACTAGAATATGTATTGGTAAGTGGATCCATCCAATATGCGAGTGAATGATGTCAATATTGGACCCGATACTGATATAGGATCGGATCGAGCCAGTCTGTACTAGTAAAGCGAAACTTGTTATTTCTGCCTGATAATTTCTTGTCTGCTGTGACATTTCTGCGCTAGCTTGTTTTCTGTTGACTATGTACATTTTATTTTGGTAATGTACACGTATCCTGCAGCTATTCCTACTACTAATCTATAAACACAAAAGATTTTTTGTAGTAATTTGCCCCAGCTGTTTTGTTGCTTTTTTCATGTCTATTGTTCAGTGGGATTGTAGAATAATTCATTCCATAAATCTGTTGCTTCTTTCCTCCCAAGAAGTGGTGACGTTAGCAAAAATTATTGGCAGAACATACGGTAACATTATTAAAATGAAGAAAGCTGTTATTTGTGCACCAGGTCAAGCAGCTAGGGTAGTCAGCAGGGTAGTCAAGATTAAACAATATGTGATGCCAAACCTGTTGTACCTTTTATCATAGTTTTAGTCCTTAAAGGTGTCTTCTTATTAGTTTTAGACTTGTTTTCACCATGGTAAAGGGGTTGTCAGTATTTTTCATCATAGTTTTTGTCAACAAAATGAACACTGCTCTGCATGATATAAATCTGTGACTCGTCCGATCTGTGAAAATAAGGCTAAAATAAGTGTGAAGTTGAAAAATATTGGTCAGGGATAATATTTGGTAGCCAGCAAAATGACAAGGTCAAGCTTTCAGAAATGTGCAGATTCTTTCGTCCATGTTATTGCAATTGGTTACAGCTTGGGCTGTTGTTAACAAGGTTGCTGATTTTTTCACTGCTGTCTAACCCTATCAGTGTGCAGACTTTGGTTTGACTGGCTTATTTTTATGCTCATATAAAGCCACAAAGCTACTTTTCAGCTATTCCTTTTTAAAGGATGTCCTCAAATTCTGTGGCAAAAAAAAGTAATTATTGATATTATGACGTTACTTTGGGTTGATTAAGGTGTGACTTATCACAAAATTTGGAGCATTTTGTTAAATACTGGTTGCTTTGGTTACAAGTAACTTTCCTAAATGTGTCATATTTGTTTAAAAGATATAACCAAAGCCTTTAACTTAAATCAACTGGGGACACAAGCACTGTCTGCTGCTATCACACCACCTCAGCTGGCTGCTCTAGCCTCATTAATAGACAGTCTGGGAGTCTAGTGGGCGTTGGTGTTCAGATGTTATATAGGGCGTTTGAGGCCTTTCATATGATTTCAACCATATCGCTCCGATATCAGCCCGGACCTGACACTATTAACCACTTTATCCTTGCCTGTGGTGGTGATGACCTTGCAGCATTACATTGTTATACTGCAGCATAAGGTGTTGTGTGAACACAGCGAGAGGGGAGGCAGTGAAGAGGAGGGGGGGGACAGCAACTATTAAAAGATGAGTCACAAAGTTGTTTATGTCACATGATACTCAGAGTGTGCAACTTAGCAGGAGGCAAGCAGATTTTTGAGAGGAAAGAGGAACTGGGGAGAGAAAAAGTGGAAAATCCTGGAGCATACATGTGAAGAGAAATAGAAAAAGGAGAACAGGTGGGGATCAGAGGAAGATAAATGAAGGGAGATGAGAAATGTCAAGATGGTATCACAGTGGAGCGTTAGCAGAGCTTTGAAGCTGAACAGAATGCTGCTTGTTCCCTTCCTACTTTGCCCTCTTATTCCTCCTCTGCCACTAGTCACCTTGTTTCCCCCTGACTCTCTCCTACTTGTGCTAATTGCTCCTGTTTGCCTCCCATCACTCTTCCTGCAGCCTCTCTCCTTCCTCTGTCACCACCTCTGATCTCCTTTACTTGATTTGTCTCTCTCAGCCTTCTCCCCTCCCTTCACTCTGATGCTCCTATCAGTATAAAGGGCAGCTCAGGTCACATATAGATGATATCCTGGTCAGCCGGTGATGCTGTGTAATACGAGGTGTCCAGCATCTGCTTTTTTGCTTCTGCAGTCAGCGCCCTTTAACCTCTCAGATTTCTGAATTCCCCTCCCTTCCTCCATCGTCCCTTCTCATTTTCTCTTTTGCTGTTTTACACCACTGACTTCTGATGTGTTGTATAAACTTGTAGCCGAATTGCATTTCAGCTGAATTTTATTAATCTCTGTGCTTTTTTCCCCCCGCTAGATTTCCTAACAGCCTAAGGGAGAAATCTGATTCTGAACCCTTCAGTCAATTTGTAACACTTAAGGAATGTCGGAACTGTCAACTTGCCATCTAAGAAAACAAGACCTTTTGATTGCTAAATGGCAAGATATCTGACTTTACACAGTGCTCCTCACTTGTTCTGTTTTGAAGCTACTGTAATTGGTGCCTCTTACTTTCTAGTCAATTTTACTGTTGGTCTTTTTGTTTCTTTCTGTTGTGCTTTCTTCTCTTTACCTTCTCTTATTTTTTTCTCTTCTCTGGAAGTCATTCAAAGTGAATAAATGGCTCCATCTCTGGCCCCCATTCACTCCATTTTTCCTTGTTCCTTCTCTTTCTTATCCTGTATTGCTTTCAGATGCAGGGCTGAATGTAACTTGTGTAATTCCAATAAGCACAACATTGATATTGATATTAAGACATCAAGCAAAAAATGTTGATGGCTTGGCTCTGTAAACAAACATAGCTATAAGTATCATCTATAGCCATGCTAGATATAGTAGTATCTGTCTGCCTGTTGGTCAACCCAACTTTTTGGTCTAGACATCTAGACTATCTAAACAGCTAGGGGATTCTCATGACATTTTGCATAAACATTTCTGTTTTTAAGGTATTAGATGGATGTCCATAAAAACTGGCCCAGACATTCTGGACCACTCTGCATGTAAATTATAATAATTATGGTGGGCCCTTAATGTCTCATATTATTAGCATGACTCAGAATTTCATTTTGTCTATAGTAATTATTTGTTTTATGACTGAATATCAGCAAAACAAATGACTTTCATTTTAGTGCTAATTATTAGCAAATGCTAGCACATTCAACAGTCACTGTTGCTGTAGACCTGCATAGTATTAGAACATCAGGAAGTTAACATGCTTTAATGATGTTAGCATTTACTGTAGCCCAGACTCTCAAAGCTGCTAAAACGGCTAAGACATTGGGGAGGTGACAGTGCGGTGGGTAGAGCAGTCGTCTCCCAGCCGGAAGGTTGGAGGTTTGAATCACAGTGCCTACAGTCAACTTGTCAAAGTGTTCTTGGGCAAGACACTGAACTCCAAATTGCCCCTGATGGTTAGAGCCATCGGTTGAGTTGGCGCCACAGATGGCTACCTTGGTTCTGTACCGGAAACAAATTCCTTGTGTGTAACATACTTGGCCAATAAAGGTAATTATCCTTATCCTTATAAGCCACACTGGGCTCTATTTCCCTGCAATAATGTGCAGTGCTAAACTTGTGTCTAAACTCCAAGCGTAACATATGCTTAACGAACGTGTTTAACAATGTTTTGCAGTTTTAGTGCAGTCAGACATTATTGGAAGCATTGTGGAGAGGAGGCAGAATAAATTACTAGAGGGAGGTATACATCGTGAACAGGTGGAGGTGGGGCCAGGTTCAGTTATGTCCAACCAAACCAGCTCCTCTCATCTCCTTTAAAGAGCAGGGCAGCAACCTGACTAACTGATGTCAAGACTAGGGAATATATGAGATGAAAGATTCTTTCCCCGTGTCTTCTTCTCCTGCCAGTTACACACTCAATTCCTAGACTGACAAAGACAAAGCTATTTATGTAGAAGTACTGCACATAAAAATTCACTCAGTAGTCTGTTGATTTCACTGAACAGCTTTTGTGCATAGAAGATAAAAAGTCTCTGGTCCTGTAACCAGCATATACGTGTAATTTACACACATCTGCATCCAGTGTGGGATCGCACATGTAACTTTATGAATGTTTCACTGTTTTTAAAATAGTACAATAAAATTAAATTGTAATCAGTGTGTTTATGGTGAAACTGATTGCAGTCCTCCAGAGAACACAGTCACTAGTATCATCTGCAAATGAGGCGACGCAGAAATTGCACTGGCAGGAAAACAGAGCTACAAATGCCTAAGTTTGTTAGCAAACAAATTCATGTAACCTGTGTGAATGTTATACAGTTATTACAACAGTATGTTTGTAATTGGGTCTTAACAGTCATTAATCCAGAAGCAGTAGTGTCACTGGAGGCTAAATTGGTATGTGTTTTCTGGACAGTTGTGATACATGGACTAATCCAGAGATCACCATTTTAGCAGATATGGCACCAGATTGATGACTTTAGCTTTTGGCACTGAAAAATAAAGCTTGGCATTGCAAACTGAAAAAGAAAACACTGGCATTGAAGCATCTGTACTGAAAAAGAATAGCTATCATTAGCTATATCAGCTTTAGCCTACGTGTAGCTAACATTAGCAGCAGACCTCTGCCACACCAGCATAATGTAAGCTCAGTTCTGCGAGTAAAGACTCCAGTAGAGAGAAACACAGCAGTTTGAGAGCTCCAGCTGAATTCAGGGAAGCTGCTGCAGTAACTATGCGGCAATGCTCGACAGACAGAAGCCTCGATGCAGACAGCAGGTCAGGGGAGAGGGCTGTCCTCTCCTCGTGGATCTCAACTAGAGTATGCAAATCACATTCTCCTTAGCCCCGCCCCTCAACGCCCTCCCCTCCACGCCAAAACAGTGACACAGAAGTGAAACTGAAAGAAAAAACTTTGCTGTTGATGAACATTGACATTGATAAAAAATCTGAAGATAATAATACTTTTTAATGCCAGTGTTTTTCAGTACAAATGCTTTAAAACCAATGTTTACCTTTTCTTTTACAGTTTTGTGTTCAATGCCAAGCTTTATTTTTCAGTGCTAAAGACTAAAGTCATTGATCTGGCACCATAAGTGGAGGGATTAGCACCATATCAGGTGGCTTCCTTTAAATGAGGAGATACATGAACCCCAGTGCCACTCTTGTATTGTATTTTTGTACTGGAGGATTTGGGGGTGTGTGTAATATTGCCAGCCTTCTCCACCCCCCTCTCCTTTCCAACTTATTACCTTGGCTAGTTGAGCTGATGGTGTAATAATATCTTCTGCCTCTGGCTACGGGAAATGGCCGCATGCATTATTCATACATGCTAAGATGCTTATTGATGACTCTTTTATTTAAATATTTCCCCAATACCAGAGCCATTTCTCACATGTTTGTACCCCTTTGTTTTAATCCTCTGTGTTGATGTGAGCCCTGTCAAAAGAGCCGTCCTCATTCTCAACTTCTTTGACATTAGTTTTAGTTCAAGCTCTTGGCATGACATACAGTATATTGGTGGGGAACTGGGGCTAAAAATACATGTGCATGAAGCCTCATAAATTATTTGACATTAAAGCTCATGGCTGCCCGTTTTATGATAGTTGTTTTCACCACTGTATTACACAAGTGCTGCATGGAAAACACAAGTTCTTTGAGAAAACTAGCATAACAGCCTTAGATCTCTGGGGTGAGCGTGTCAAGTCTGTTTTGATGACATTCTCCAGCTATTGCCTTTCTTTTCATCTGTGCAGTCATTTTAAATGGAACATATTCTCTCTGTTATGTCAATGCATGTCAGAGGTCAATGCTGCTGGATATTCAGTGGGTTTTCCTCTCTGCGTAGACTTGTAGCCTCTGACACAGCAGCAACAGAAGTGTGGTGAACACATTTTAGACTATAAACTTGTACTTTAGGTGTGCAAGTGTGTGTGTATTTTTGTGATTGAGAACTAGTCTGAGTTTTAAAACTTGGCTTTCTGGCCTTCTTCATGATACTTTTTCGTCGTTGCCTTTATTCACTTTATCGTCTACTGTATCTCTGCCTGAAATACAGTCCAAATAAAGGCCTTATTATGCTGTTTGGTTTGTGGTGAGTCACTTAACTACATGTGCAGTACAGTACAGTGAAGCTGGTCCTATTCTGAAATGCATTCTTGATCTGTCATTTTTAGTCAGGCAGATATTGATGTGAAGGTGCATAAATACATTTTGTTTTTTGTCATGTTTGACCAAAAATAGATTCTTATATACTTCTCTTGAATAGCTAGGATCTATGTTTACTTCTGAATGGACTCAGAGACAAGTGTTTATAAAACTGAAGTTTAGAAAGATTTGGAAGCTTTACACTAATTTAACCTAAAATATGTTGGCTTGCTAGAGGTGTGTTTCTCATGTCTTCATTTTACCGTAAGCAGAATGTTAGCAGAGAAGCAGCAGTAGCAGCTTCAGCCCTGACAAACTAGGCTAAAACACCTCCTTTGGACCTGTAATCACAGTGGCCACAAATATGAACAAAAGGAAAAATACCAGAATTTCCCTTTATTTAAATGGACTTAACATTACTGAAGTCATTTGCATTTTATATGTAGATCGTCTTGCTTTGATTTGCAAGCAGAAAATGCCATCTGCCCTCCTAACGCCTGGGATTTATCCGTGCGGTAGAGAGAGAGTGAGAATAGGCCATGCAGAAGACTAATTTTGCCACTCCATATTTAATGCATTGGTAATGGTATTCTCTTCCTTACCACAGTGTTCATGCCAGATACAGTGGGCTGCCCTGGCCTCTTGATCTTCTCCACATAGACACACACAGCCCAAAATACCAGCTTTGGCCTGAAAATGTAGTTCACCGCAGGGACTGGCCCAAATAGGAACAGAGAGTATGGCACATAAGCAGCTAGTGTCTAACCAAGGCGTATTTTTACTTCTTCCTTCCTCTCTCTCACGTTTCTCTTTTCTTGTGCTTTCTTTTTTCTTTTGCAGAGTCAATTGTTAGAGATCAGAGAAAAGAAAATTATGCTTAATGCTTTGCCACCGTTACATGTCATCAGTCTGGGGTCTCAGTGTTTTCCAGTTAGTGATAAAAAGGTTTAAATCAGTTTTGGAGTATAGCTTTCAGTCTCACTCATCGTGATGATTACTTTCATTTTCCAGCGCGCGTTGTGACATTCCCAAGAGTAAAAATGTATGAATCTGTTACATCCTCTACAGCACATGTGGGCAGCAAAAGCTAGTAGGTTGAGAGTGATTTTTTTTTCTGTTCACATACAGGACTTAAGGTTTATCCTTTGCCAGAGAAATGTTTTTCTTAAACCAGGCCCATGCTTGTTATTTTTATGTTTCAGACCATTTGTTGGTGTGGTAAACACAGACATCCAAATCTAGCAAACGTAACCATTCAGTGCAAGACACTGTATTACCACCAGCACCTTTTTCACAGCATTCATCATTGTTGCTGTTTGTCTTTATTTTCTAATAACATAGCTTGTCAAAGTGTTTGTCAGCTGACTGTGGAGTTTCAGATGTTGTGTGTGATAACTATTATCAGCGCAATATATATATATTTTTTTATTACGGGCATTATTGACAGCAGGGAAAGTAAGTCAGACTGCTGCGCAGCCTGCACACAGCCTGGCATCAGTTCCGTGTGCTGCTGTCATGCAGCGGCTCACGTCAGGGAGTAGAAATGGTACCAAGTGTACCAAAAAGGAAAGAATAAAAATATGCCACATTCTTACTTTCTCTCTCTTTCTCATTGTGACCTCATCTATTCATTTTCTCTCTTGTCTCACCTGGCCACCAGCCAGCAGTGAAGCTGTGACCATTTAGCCAGCTGACTGGCTGTTTCCAAACTCATCAGGGGTGGGTGGACTGCTTAATTCACTAATCGGTACTTTGAGACTGTGTAAAAAGGCTTTAATGGTTTTAATTTTTTCCTTTGTACATTTTTAAAAGCTGATCTTTGCTAATTACATTCCTTAAAGCAATTACTACTAGAGAATAGTATAATTAGTATTTTTGGATAAAATACTTCTTGTATATTGGCATTAAAACTTTTAGTATCACCCATCCCCATGGGTCACTTTTTAGACACACACGGATGCACAGGCACAATTCTTCCCACGTTCTGTCTTTTTCCACCTGTCACTTCATCTCTCACTCTCTTTCTGTTCTTCACTGTCTTTCTTTGAAATAAATTGTCTGTGCCTGAATGTGTGAGCTTTACTCTTAGTGATATGGTGTTTGATTTGATTTTCCAGCTGAGAGCCTGCCAGTCTCTGGGAGGGCTTCTGTGAGAGCGGATGAGCACAAGGGCGAAAGGGAAATATGTTCGAACGAAGCTGTGTGTTTGAGTTGTGTGTGTGCATGAGTGTGTGTTAAGTCCTGCTCCACTGACACTATTCCCTCCTTCTCCACAGAGAGAAGTGCCTTCTTTTGCTGACCCCTGTGGCTGTTTGGCTCCACTGAAGCCTCCTCTGCCTCTGTGCCTGTTTATGTCTGCCAGAGTTGCCAGCGACACCAGGAGCCCCAGGACTGCCAGGACTGCCAGCCCCATCCTCTGAGCCAGTCTCCACACCACTGACACCTCTCCTCCTCCCTCCACCTCCTGCTCTGTCTGTGAGCCAGACCTCTCTCCATCCATGATATTCAGCACTCCTCTGTGGAAGTCAACCACTCCCCTCTCCTCTCCAGACAGAGTTTGATACAGAAGACAGACAGCTTTTATTGCTTCTGCAAGTGGAAGGAGATTGTCTCTTTGCTGTCCCCTCTGCCACAGTCTTCTCCTCCTCATCCTCCTCCTTCTCTTCCTCTTTCTCTTCCTTCCTTTCCTCAAGCCCTGCATCTTTTCATCATGGGCCAGCTTGATCAATAATGTGTTTTGCCATTCATCTAATCTGACAGTCCGGCCGAGGAGAGAGGTGATCGAGAGAACTGCTCTGTGTGTGTCTGAGAGTGAGAACAAGAGCGAGATTACAAAGCAAACCTCTGTGGCCATCACCAACCCAGGCCCTGGGTGACAGGTGGACAAGGATTCCTATTAAAGCCACAAACAGAATCTTAGGATGGGCCACAGGTGGTAGGAAAGTCCCAGGCCTCACAGGCTTCTCCTTAGAATTTGACCCTGGGGACAAAACCTCTTAAAACTGGCTTTTTCCCATGCCCTTTACCTTTTCATTCTCCTCATCTGTCCCACTGTCATTAGAAACAAACAGACGCACACATAATTGCATTTGCTGGAAACCTCTTCCTGTTAATTGACCCCTCCTACCTGTTTCAAAATGGCTGTAAATGTGACACCAATTCGGGACACAAAGTGGCTGACATTGGAGGTTTGTCGGGAATTCCAGAGAGGAATGTGTTCACGACCGGACAGCGAGTGCAAGTTCGCCCACCCTGCCAAGAGCTGTCAAGTGGAAAACGGCAGAGTCATTGCCTGTTTTGACTCACTCAAGGTGAGTATAACAAACATCTTTGATATTTATTCATCACCACTCTTCTTCTTTTCTTTTTGTAGCTTGCAGGATTGGTGTGCATTCTCTCAGGATGTTGTAAGCTTTACTTTGGAGCCCAGATGCAAAAAAAAGCTAAATAAAACATGCAGTACTGGAGAGATCAGGGCTTCTCTTCTGAGAACAAGCTCTTTAAAGTTGCAGGGAAACAGCAGTTTTTTGCTGCAAAGAAAGCTTTAGTTTCTTAAGAGTATCGTGAAGTTACGCCAAGGCAAGGGGATAAATACATATCTGTAATAATACTTTTTATGTGTGTGTGTGTCTGTGTCTTGGTAATCCGAGAAGTGGCCACGGTTCACATTAACATCTGTGAATCACACTCAGAGTTTCCTTTACTGGCACACAACTTCAGCGCAGGACTGTCGGTTGGTACATTGCAAAAGTTTCAGTGTTTCAACAGGCTGAAGGTGAACTATAGAAATAGGGCAGCATGCTGTGTATTCCATGTTTTCATGCGAGTCTGTGTGTGTTATTTGAGGCCATGCAGCACAGTGGGGTGTTCTCAGAAGGCTCTGTAATTTACTGTCTATTTTTGACCTGGCACTGAGACAACACACTCCCACTACACAGTTCCTCTCTCCCTCAGAGACGAATAGGAAGAGAAACAGAAGAGAATATAGAAAGAGGGAGAGACATAGAATGGACCCGGTCAAGAAGAAAATGCAAGAAAGAAAGCAAAAATAAAAATATATTTATTAAGGGATTCATTACAGAGCGCCGCACTCACTGTGGCAGATTTCTTTACCTGGTGCTTAATAACTGAGCTGATTAAAATGTAGCACCAGCCGACTGTAACCAAAGTGAGCTTAGTTCCGATCAAAATTTCAATAATTATTCCTAGTGAGTTTGATTTTTATGTCAGAAGCAATTGTTGTCACAGTATGTGTCAGCCAACCCTGTCTCCTATGAATTCCATTCATATACACTGCTGATGGGACAGGAGCCCACAGTCACGCTAACAGCTCTGAGATGATGTTCAGTATACAGGTATAATGTTTACCACTGATTAACCATTTGCTATGAGAGTGAAGCACACAAAGTAAAACTAAGGCAGGTATTTCACAAAGATGTGGACAGATTTCACAGCAGTCAGTCCAGTAGCTGTGGAGCCAAAAATCACAAACTTCAAACTTATTGTGATGCTAGAGGAAAAGTCAGGGGCTCATCAAAGTCAGTAGGATTTATCATCTGGGGACCATGAATATTCGTACAAAATGTAATGATGGTTCATTCTGTAGAGGAGATATTTCAGTCTGGCCATGGTGGTGGAGCGACAGAAAGACGAACATCTCCAAGGACCAAACTACTAGCGTGGCTAAATAGTAAACATCTTTCGAGATATTTACTAAACCTGTCGCAAATCACCATCAGAAATGTAAAATACTGAGGCAACGCAATTTTTCAACAGTCGTAAGTACAGTGTGTGTACTAACACCGATGATGTAAATGAGCACAGCGACAGCAGTGTTCGTTTGAATGCACCTCCACTTAGCACCTGCTGCCTGAAGGTTGTTGCGCACATGTGAACTGAAAGGAAGCATAGAAGAACGTGCAAGTTTACAGCAACCAAACTTTAATGTGGTTGAAGAGTTCAGCAAACCTTTTTAGGAACTTCAGTCACGTAGTCTCCTGCCAATCAAATCATGTTTTATTTCATTTAATAATTGAAGCGTGGTTTCACCTGAAAGCCTGTAAGAGTTCTTCACATTCTCCTCTGCTGAGCGATGCGATTAACAAACATACTCTTAACTCAGCCGAGGTCTCAGATGACTGACAGCTGCTACACTGACAGCAGTGCCACAAATTTTACACCCGCTTTCAGTCAGAATCAGCTTTTTCCATATTATCGGTAACCACAAGCCTTTCTCTAACACCTAACCAAAAGTGCTGAGTTACCCGAACATCACCATAAAGTTATAAAGCATGCTTTAGTCATCATCATCAGACACTGTAGGTAAAACCAGTGACAATATACAAACAGTATGCTTGTTCATTTTGACACATACAATGACAAGTTGAGAAAAACAAAAGTCTTGGTCACATTGCAGTACATTTCTCATAAAGTGTTTGTTACTATATAAACTACATTTCTAGGAGACAAAATCGGGTGTCAACTGCTGTAAAAGTCAGAGAAAGATGTGACAAGACAACAAAGACAAGAAGTTAAAATGGGATACTGAGATAATGATGCATAGTTGTGCAAGCCCATACACACAGTACTTAGATCTGGTCACACTTGTAATGTACTGTAGTAACAGCAGTGAGAGAGCGTGTAAAGGGTCAGCTGTGGCTGCACGTGCCCTGGCTGAAAGCCAAGCATGAACACTGGCTTGTAATATATGTTGTGAATGAAGACAAGTTCATGTGCATGTAGATATGCATACATCACATGCTGTACACAATATACGCATACATGTGGCACAGACTCACACTGTGGTATTTTAGCCTGCTGTCTCATTAGCCAGATGCTGTAAATGTTGGCTAGGCGTTATCTGCTAACTCAGTCTGGGGAGATTGGCTCAAGTGGGCACATGGATTCTGAAACCTACAGTTCTGTCTACTCGGTTGTGGACATGTCCTGTAATTTGTCTCCTATCTGACTGGTAAGAAGGTGTTTAGTGTAATTGGAGACAGAGCTGGAAGTCAGTCAAGCCAGTCCAAGCCACAGCTTACCTTGGTTTATAACTGGGGGGATTTCACGTTAAGCCAGCCATGTGTTATTACATTTCTGGGTTGCTTAGTTGGAGCTCTGATGGCTGTGGGGGTGTTGGTTGGCGTGTGTATGACAGGGATGGATAGGGGGGTCTGCTGAGGGGGCATTGTATGGATCGTGAAAACAGGCTGGCAGACCGAGCCGGAGAGGGTGAGAGCAGGCACAGCCGGGAATGTGCGGCGAAGTATAGCACTATGCTCACAGCCTTTCCCTGCTTTCAGTGCCAGGGCATTCCACAGTCTACCTCCCTTCCCTGCCTTCATGACAGAATGATAGATCTGCTTTATCTGCAGATGAATTCATAACACATAGCTAGGCATGGAGAGTGGGGCAAGGAGATGGGGAAGGACAGGCCGGACGATGTGAAGAGAAGAAGAGGGAGTAACGGGATGGATTGTGGTACATGTGGCTTCGCACTCTTGGACAGTTTGTCCTAGCACCTGCCCCTCATTCGTATAGAATGCAGGCTGACAAAGGAAGGATGGCTCTGTAGCAGCAGGAGAAGAAAGGAATATCTATTGTGTTTCCAGCTTGTTATATGTATTCAAATGATATTTCTCAGATTTAATACATGCATCTTGTCCTTTATCTTTTTTTCTTTTTAAACCACAGCTCTTTACCAGTCGATCTGAACATGTAGATGTGTTTATTTTGCCTGTCCTCTGATAAACCTCATTCGGTCATTCAGTGTTATCTCAAAAACAAGGTGCTCGCCAGCTGTGAATGTGGTGGAAAGTTCCATTTGATGGGTGGCGTAGCACAGGATGGAGTGACAGAGGCAAACAGGAAATGAGTCAGAGGCAGAGACTCTGTAGGACTGGCTGATGCTCCAGAGAGACTGACCCTCTCCACCTGCAAAGCAACCTTACAAAGATGTAAGGACACAGTCAAGGCACATGACACAAGTTTAGCATTTATTTACTCATCCACTTGTTTGTTCAAATGCTTAAAACTACCTCTTTATCTTTTTCTAAGAAGTGATACTTAGCAATCTGAAGTTGTGTTGAGACAAAACTCAAAGTAGATTTTTTCCCTCATGTGTTTCGCATGAGTTTGAGCACTGAACTGTTGTGTCCAGTCTGAGGTTATTTGCCCTAAATAGACTGTTTTTACATTAGCATTGACCGTGTGTGTGGATGTGCCTGTGTCAAAGGTCACCAGGAATCCTGTTTTTTCTGTCATCTATCTATCTATCTATACAGTATATATATTTTTATTTTCCATATATTGCTTGAGCTGAAACTCAGCTGGACATGTCTTTGCAAGAGTGAATTAGCATCCGTTAGCTCTCACTCATATCGTTAGCATGTTATTGTATGTACTTGTGTCTAACCTTCTCTCCATGCTCTGTCAGATCTCATTTTACAGCTGATGTCCTTTCTCAGTAGTGAATTCCTGGAAATAAGACTGGGTTCCTGGTTGCACAAAGGCCTTGACATACTAGAGATGCCACTTGCATCTTGTCTCCCCTGTACAGTCAGACTGTAAACACAAGTGTAAACAATTATTTTTAGATTCCCTAATTTCAGCAAACCTTAGCCAAGGAGGTGGCAGATCATAAAACACTCATATGTGTCATCCAGTTCATGTGAAAGGGAGAAACAAACAACAGGTGCTTATCCTTTTGGCTCCTGCTACAAAAATTCAACAGGTTGTTGCTATTAGCAGCTGCAGACAAAGCAGGTTTCACAGTAAGTGAATAAGAAGCAGATCTGGTTGTATTTAGGCGGATGAAACAGAATAAACATTGTGCTGTGATGGGAAGCAGTGGACTGAACAGCCAGAGGGGCTCCACTACAGTATGGTGGACTGGCTACTGATGACGTTGTTGACAATGTCTGAGAATGGCTTGACTGTCTCATTTAAGATTGCCATCCTTACTCTATCTGTCCCTATTGGAGTCGACTGTAAGTGTCCAAAGCAGGAGCTGAGTTTTTAGATTCATTTGATATATCCCTATAGAACCCCCTGAACTACTAAAATGAGGCATTGTTAATCTTTACTGATTGTTGCTCAATTGTTAATTCATTTTTACAATGGTGAATATATTGTTGCGTTATGAATAGATACAGTAGGATAGAAGGGGACTTGAAATGAAATTTGATTTGAATGGGAGTGGTAATTTCCTATGAACAAAGATTTCTCTTCCTGTTTTGAATATTTTTAAGCAGTGAATAGAGACATGCAGTCTAACAAGCCTGCTGAGGATTCACCAGTTTGTTTGTTTTTTTGTTTCAAAGCAAACAACATTACAGTACATGAAAAAAATTCAAAAGATATAAATTAGTTGTGATTACTTTATGTTCATAGGAGAAGTGGTGTGCGATCAGAGTGACAATAAAATCTATATGTACACCATGGATGCAGTTTCTCTGTCATTCTCTTGTCAGTTAAAGCTGGACATTTGAAAGAAAAAGTTAATATAGGCTTGGTTTTAACTATTGTATTGAATCTTTTATATGAAAAGATAGCAACAGGTTCTGGTTGGAGTGCAAGTGAGGGCATCAGGCTTGGATAAGGCCGTGGTTTTTACAACATAAAATGTTTATTTATAATGAAAGTGAGCTCCTTGTTCAACATGAGCATTAGTATGATAAAATAGACATTTGGTTTTCTGTGATGACACCTTGATGTGTCTAATTCCACAAATCCTGACAGGCAACAAAGAAAATGGAGGAGAAGCTGATTTTGGTGGACCCACGCCCTTTTCTTCTTTGCTGCAGCTTGTCTCCTCCTCCTCATCAATACAACTAAAGCCAGAGATTTTTGCTGACATGTAGATAGATGCATAGTGCATACAAGTCCGCTGCTCGAAAAACTAAATATATAAACATATATATAATATATAACCAGGTACAATAGACTTTTGGCATTCAAAATGTTTTATTGTTTATCTCATGGGTGAGTGTTTTTTTTGTCATTATCTATTTACCCATGTCTTTCCTAACTTTATTCATTACATTAACTTCATTAGGTTCATTATACTGTAAATTAATTTGTGTTGTTCTTGTCATGTTTCAGCCTCAATCACACCCCACAGTTCAGTTTTTCTTTGAATGTGATGCCTTTACTACATCCTGGACTCCACCCAATCACCTACTGTAGGGTAATAACAAAATCCCTGAATATTTTTATGCTGCAAGTTACAGAAAACATTCACACACATGTATCTTACTGAATTCAAACAAATGAGCAAAAGGTTGAAAGCTGGAAATGCTCCAGCATATCTTTTCATTGGTTGAACTACAAGGATGTTCAGCTACAGCTTCACTTAATTACTGAACATTTGATGTAACAGTGATCACTAAACATGTGGCTTCAAGATGTGAATCAGATCATGGGTTGAAGTAGTTGCCTCAGGTTGTGAGGAAGAGTTTTATCCTACAAATCTCACACTGCTCTCATTCCCTCTCATTCTTGTACAATGGGAGCCAGTGACAGCTAGTGCATTTTTTTTTTTTTTGCAAATGTGACACATTATTGGAGGGCAGTTAATGTACAGTAGTTACAGTCTGTCTAACACTAATGGGTTTACACTGAATTACAAGTATCTTGGCTCGTCACATTCAGCCTGGTGTTTAGAAATTAGCAGCTGGGGTAAATTCAGTACAGTCTGTCAGGTTGCCAGTCTATCAGACGTTATATGATACTTTATGTTGTTATCTAGCATTATTACGTGTTAATTTGTGCTAATTACCTAGTCAAACAGAGAAGTTAAAGCAGCTCATAAAGAATGTGTGCGATAGAGAGCCATTGGTTTGATTTATTTCGGTAAGAAATTGGGAACAAAGTGTATGGAACTAAGTTCAACAAAGACTAAGATACGGAAAGACAAAGTTCAAAAAACACTCTTTATAGTTGAAGTACTGAAATGTGATGGTCCCCCAGTGTGGAATCAGACTGTTATTAAATGGAGACAAACTTAATGGTGCTCCACAAGCTAATCTCACATTGAGTCCACCTGCAGTGGCTTAAAGGTATGAGTCATACAAAGGTTGGATCAACAAAACAGATGGTGTACAGTTGTCCAGACAGAGGCTGCTTTGGGGCTTGTTGGCCGTTTAGCAAAACACTTAGTCACTTGTGTTTCATGATCCTGAAGGGGATGTTTATGCTAGTGATGCCACATGACCTTGGGAATGAGTGAGCACAGGGCATTCCTTACTATCATTGTGTATTATGCCCCATAATCACCTTAAACAGCCTCTTCAAGTGTGTGAGATCTGTTATAAAGTACAGCCAGCGACAGTTTTCTTAAAGTTGCACGCTAGATGCCAAAAAACATTGAAACCAGTTTGAATTTTTCAAAATGCTGGAGTGAGGTGTTGGTCTCCACCACAGCCATTATTATGTAATGATCCATTACACACATACAAGCAAGAAAAGGCAATAAAGGTATTTTATATGTGTTCTTCAAGTACCCACAGTCAGTAATTCATGTAAGATTCAAATTGTGAAAAGAGAGAAAAGAACATCTCTGCAGCATTTGCAAACTGAATAATGTACTCTATGTTCAGAAATAGAGTACGTTTGTAATGTTTACATCTGTGGATACAACTCATATACATTCTCAACCAGATATATGTTTTCACATTGCATAGACATAGCCGCCCAGACACGAGCTAAACAACACTGGGAACGTATAGCGACCTAAAGTCCTTGAAAAGACAAAAAATAAATAAAATAAAATAGAAAATGTGAGTGCAAGTGAGTGTGAGAAAGAGGAAAGCAAAGAGGAAGAGATAAGAGGACAATACAGTAGGTAAGGCAGTGTGAACTGAGATCGGAGCCCGTACAAGAGGAGTGTGTGTGTGTGTGTGAGAGAGTGAGTGTGAGTGCGCAGTGCACAGAGCAATGCAGTATATTGGATAAGAACTCTTTGAAAGGGAAACATATTCCAGCAGTGTTAATCTGCTCTGTATCAGTATTCTGCTGTCATGCTCCTCGCTCTCATCCTCTCATTACCTCTGTTAATCTGTCTCTGCTCAACCCATCCTACACCCTCCTGTTGTTTTCTCTCTCCCAGGCATCCCAGACACTTTCATTTCCATTTCACACACACTGATTTGTTATCCTTTTTCTTTTTTCATGACATTTTGGAGAGACTTTTGTTTGTCTTGGGCTTTTTTTTATTATTATTGTGCCCACTCAAGAAAGAAATTAATAATACTTCCCAATGGGCACTGCTTACTTGTCCTCACTGTGCTCAGACTCGAATCTGCATGGGTCATTCATGTCGTCCATGTCTGGGCTCTTTCTACACTAAACCAACTAAATCTAAAAACACTGTCAGCAGTCCTAACTCCATTTTTCCTTAAAACCTCTGTTTCTGTGTTTACACAACAGTGTGCTGTTGATGCTGTTGCCCCATCTAACAACCAGAAGTCGACTTCATGTTTCTGACTGTGCTTCTTACTGGACCATGTTGTATTGTGTGGCTTGATACCCAACAGCATTTTGATCAGCTTCAGTTGTGTCCTGAATTATCAGACACAAGGCTGCATGTCCCTTTACATACGGGAGCTCCCATTGTGATGCAAGCATTAGCCTAGCTGGCTAATGCTAGCACTGACTGCCATGAGCCTTCACAATACTTACATATTGTATATGACTGCTGTCACTTCAGGAAAATCTGTGAATATTCAAATTTAATCATAATTTTGACCAAATGAGTGCATGGGTCAAAAGGAACACCAGTTTGACAATTTGGTGTGACAGCAGCTTCCAAACTTTTGATCATGTTTGATTAAACTTTTAAATTTAAGTGCATGTCATGAGTATCCCCTGAGCTGCTTTAGTAAGTGGTGCTGTTGGTGCACAGTCAAAAACATTAGCGGTAGCAAGTGGGTGTACAGATCCATTTATAGGATCTATATTTTGGTCCCTAACTAATCATCATACAGTAACTCAGCCTATAAAGAAGCTTTTATTAGCACATTGCTATGATGTGAGCAGTGAACACACAGCCAGCAGCTATTAACTTTGTCTGGCTCTATCCATGAGTGAGTCCTCCCTTGAAATGATTCTTCTAAATGTCTCGCTGTCCTCAGAGAGAGGCCACCATTTCTACATCCATCTGTGGGTAAGCTGCCTCAGCACGGACACACATACACATGCATCCATCTTTAAACATGCTGCATCAGCATGGACACATCACACATTAGTACTTACAAGGGCATTCAGGAATAGCCTCTCAACACATGCAGTTGTTTCTCTTTCACCTTTTAACACCGTTCATCCTCTCATCTTTAATTTTAATAGTGCCTCAACCTCTGTCACTCACCATGCTAATTCCTCTCCTCAGTTTTCAAGCACTGGTTACATCTGTGTGTGTTTTCATACCAGGCTGGAGGGCCCTAGACATTTAGACAGTCTGAAGTTAATATCAGCATCTCTGCATGCTGAGCTGTGATGTCCCATTGCTATTGCTACTCCTGCTGCTCCTGCTGTTGTGAGCAGAATATCTAATCATTTATGGCCTGATCTCATCCCTGTTAGTCTGTCTCGCCCCTCCTCCACATCTTGTTCAAGTACGCGATCACTTTGCCTCCTCCTTCCTCTTCAGTGCTTCTTTAACCTCACCATTTTTGCTTTTAAAACACATCATTTGTAAATTTTTAACGCAATTTTTTAAGAGTGACGTGGTAGGATAGGCATTTAAATTAGACTGCAGACAAGTAAGGTGGAGGGAGAAGTAGTTGGAGAGTGGCCACGACGGAACATTAATTCACTCCAGGAAAGTGAGTCGTCAGCCAACCTGTTCTCCTGCTTTTGTCGTTTGGCATTGTCCTAAGTCCCTCTGCCCCTGTCTTGCCTTTCCTCCTCTTGCCTCTATCTGTCACTGACCCTTGTGCACTTCATTTGATCTCAGGAGTTCGGGCACTATGCAGTCAGGCTTCTGAACCATAATCCTTCACATTCAACCCCGAACACATAAACCATTATCCCGGGTTTTGCTTTTGTTTTCACTGTCTGCCTTGGAGAGGCCCGACTGTGGTTCAGGGGGTAGAGCAGGGGGCTCCCAACTAGAAAGTTGGAGGTTTGAATCATGGTGCCTGCAGTCCACATTTTGAAGTGTCCTTGGGTAAGACACTGAACCCCAAGTCGCCCCTGATGGTTAGAGCCATCGGTGTGAGTTGGCGCCGCAGATGGCTGCCTTGGTTCTATACCAGAAACAAATTCCTTGTCTGTAAATAAAGCGATTATCAAACATACATAAACACACACTGTCACCAACAGCACACAAACACTCTGTCAACCACACACACACACACACACACACTGATCTCAGTATAACAGAGAGTTCTGTGAAATCATGAGCATTCGCCTCATTTAGGGAATCACGTTAGAGTGGCATTGGTGCCTGGTATTGCAGGCCACAACAATCAGGAAGCTAGAGCCTCTCACTGCTGCGTTATTGGACATATACAGTATGTGTGCTGTTACAGCAGCCATAATAATTCATGATAGTTAATGGAATAGAGAAATTAAATTGGGACGGGGGAAATTTGAATGATCAATGTGGAAACAAAAGGCTTAAACATACTTCATGGCATGCTATGGTGGCGCAATGATTAGCACTCCCTCTTTGCAGCTAATCTAGAACCAGCTGTCCCTGACATCTGTTTGCTTGTCCTCCCTTTATCAGCATGAGTTTCTTTTGAGTGTTACAGTCCAAAGGTTAGGTTAATTGGCAACACTAGAGCTGTAGGGATGACTTGCTTGAGAATGGATGGCTGTTTATTAGGCCTCTTATACTACGAGAATTTATTAACCTATAACTGAATGTACCCATTATCTTGGGTTATCCTTTTGTTTTTGCTGTCTGCCTTAGGGACAGGTTTGTGGAACCAAACCTAGCAGAACCGATCCCTTTAGCCCGACATTTTCAGGTTATGGGAAGCTCCAGGTTACAGGTTGGTAAGTTCCTGTAGTGGAAAAGCATCATGAGTGTTAGTCCTATGAGAGGCCGTTGATCAGTCCAGTGTGTAAACTGACTCTCAGCGTTGTGTGGTCCAGCCAACCCTGCAGCACACTGTTTGCTCACCAAACTTCATATGTATGTAGAAAATCCAGCATGTTGTGTGAGGAAAGTTCTTAGTTGCCAGAAAACACAATCTAGGCAGCAATTATTCATTTAAAAACACAATAACAAACAGAAATAATAATAGTATGTGCCTGAACATTTAAGAGATGGAGTAAGGTGCGGACTGTAATTGGGATAAAATTTGACTACTAAACCTCCTCTTTACCAAGCATAATGAAAACTATGCTTGCAGACATAATTTAACAGGTAAGTCGTGCTCAAACACTGGGGCAGCTGTGGCTCAGGAGGTAGAGCAGGTCATTTCCTACCCGGAAGATTAGCGGTTCAATTCCAGGCTTGTCCAGTCAACATGTCGAAGTGTCCTTGAGCAAGACACTGAACCCCCAGTTGCTCCCGGTGATGTCACTGGTGCGTGAATGCCTGAGTGCTTGAATGGCTGAAAAATGTGAAAGTGCTTTGAGTGTGCTGTAAAGGCGCTATACATGTATAAGACCATTTACCATTTTAATGCAACTTAAAATATTTTAATATTTACATCAGAGACATTCTTATCTTATATTATGAGCAGGATTTGATTTTTAAATTTGTAATTTGCTGAAGTGTTGCAAACGTATTTCTGCCAAACGACCTCCATTCCTGAGGGAGTGCAGTAAACGAGGCTCGACTGAGTATGATTTCTGTCATCAGCCTGTTTGTTGTTTTATTTTTTCCCCTGCAGTTATAAACATGCATTCATGAATTTACTCATTGCCCCCATCACTCGCTCCTTTAATTAGAAAATAATCAGAGCTGGATGAGAGGTTCATTAAATGTCATCCTTGAGAGCCATCAGCCACAAACACAGGAGTGGGACATTTATCAGGCATATGGAAAGAAGTCAGATACCTCCTCTTGCTTTGTTTTCTCTGCTGAGAGATGCAACATTGGTTGGGAGGACAGAATCAACAGACTTTGTCAGAGGACAGAACAAGTGATGAAGCCAAAGAAAAACAGGGTTTTAATGGACGGGAGCAACAAAGTGCAGGAGTGGGAGGGAAGGACAGAAAGTGAGGGAGTGGAGATGGGAGGAGGACAAAAAGAGACTGAGATCATTAGAGAAGTGCTAATTAACAGAAACCACACTGTTTAGCAGCACTTTGTCTCCATGCAGTATTGATCCTCCATGACTGTTATGTAGTGGATGTTTTTTTGTGGCTTTCAGTGTGTTTTTCCTCTTTCCACTTTCTTTTACAAAAGTTAATGCATCAACTCTGAATCCCAGTATTTACAGCAGCCTTTAAAATCCATTTGTTGTCTTTTTTCCACCCTGAAGTCATGCACACAAATAGCTGTGAAATGACCGAAGAAGCCAATTTTGTCACAGAAATGCCTGTTTCTATAATTTGCATCATCATGCCATTAAATATGAGGCGTCGAATGTGATCCCTGCTGAGACAGACAGACAGCAGGGCGGTGTCAACAAGCAGATTATATCCAGAGAGGAAAAGAGATTGCGCAGCCATGAAATAGAGTGAAAGACAGCAAAAGAATGATGGATGGATGCGTCGACATCAAATGGTGTAACATAGACAGTGATGGACAGATGGAGAGGAAGGAGCAGCAGCTAGATGGTGGATGGATGGAGAGAAACTAATAAGAGAGGACGAGAGCACAGAAATGAAAGGGAGCCCTGTCACTCGTCTGTTCGGAACGCACGAGATTGAAAAATGTCTGTAATATCCCTTTATTGTTATAGTGCATGTTGCAGGGCTTTGCAGTTGGACATTGTGATTCTTCACAAGGCTATAACTGGATTACAGCGGTATCAGGCTCAGCCATCAGAGAGAGACTCTGCAGCTGTGTTGTTGTCTGTCACCAT
>NW_018128047.1:666252-689598 GCF_001952655.1 Monopterus albus
TGACAAGGGGAACACAGTGAGATCCTTAGTGCTTACACAAAATAATTCAAACTTGCTATTAAACTTAACAGATAAAATTTTTATCTGACTTTTATGTCCTTTTAATTAGATTTTGGCTTCTTTGATTGACAATGCTACTTTTGTGACTGCCGTACATGACGGTGGCATGTCTGCTAAGCAGTGAGTGCACAAGGAGAAGGTGATCATCCTGCCCACTGTTCCCCTGCTCTGGGCTGAAGTGGTATGGGCCGGCTGTGATCAGTGTGGATCGATATGGATGAGTGTGCAGCCGGAAGGTGCTACGTGGAGAAGGAGGAGTTGAAGGCCTTCGGCTGCGCAGTGTATGTGTGTGGGAGGGAATTAAGACACACTATGTCATGCTTTATTACATGATGTATCACACCAACAAAATATATCCCTAACCTATAAATGGCTCTGCCTCGATCTGTGTTTCTGTTCTTTCAGTCTGTATGTTCGTCTCTGAGCTTAGCTCTCTCGTGTGTCTTTATGGAAACAGGACAGTATCTACTGAAACGTTTGTGGTGGTGAAGCCGAGATCATGAGAGAAACTATAGTTGTCTGTTTTTAACTGTTGCTTTCAGTCTTCCTTTTGTTCTCAGTATTCTTGGGGTAGAAAATCTGTACACGTCAGCATTAAAAATCAATCAGTTAAAAGAACTTGCATCAAATTCTCCAGTATAAATCTTATTCACTTGTTTCTTTTCTGTTGTTGTCTTTCTTTTGTTTCTTCCAGCAAGAACTCATTATGAATGCCCAAGGCTGCAGTTTGAGGGTTTTCCAGCTCTGCAGTTGTTGGTGCTACAAAACATTCCACACTGTTGCTCTGTATTACTGTTATTTTCCTTTGTATTTCCCTTTGATTGTTACTGTAGGCTACTGTAGTCTGAAAGAGATACTGTGCAGTGGCTAAGGGGAAGAAATCTCCTTGTGTGTGTGTGCTTTTGGGGTATATCATCACTTTATAGCCTAATGAATGCTAATCCTTTCTTATCTGCTTTAACCTCGAGGCAGTCACACTAGTTGCTGATGCCAGTACAGTGACACCCTTCGTTGGTGGAGAATATGTGTGCGTGTATGTGTATGAGAGACAGCGGAGGCATCTTTCACATGTGCATGTAAGAAATCATGTCTCTGTCTGCACTGGACAACTTTTTTCTCTGTTTTTCTCCACTGTTACTTGGATGCTTCAGGGTGTGGTCCTATGATGATTTGTCACATCCCCCATGACTCATCAGAAGTAAGATATAATAGAACATTCCAGTACGCTGACTCTTTGGCATCTGATCCTGACTCCTGACTTCATCTGGAGAGCAAAGAAAAAAATGTTGTCATCTGATACTAAATTCCTCCTCAGGTCATTTTACAGAGTTAATGATTTTTGTGCACTCGTGTGGCTGTGTTTGTTGTGTGTGTCCACTCATGCAGCTTTTACTATCTGTGGGCTGCACTGTGCCTGTTGCCAACAGCATCTTTTGTTTTCCCTGTGGAGCCACTTTATGTAGCTGCTAAAGATCACGGCACAGACCGGAGGCAGCTGACGGTCTTTGTCAGTGAGCGTCTTTTGTTCAATTGCAAGGAAAACTTCATCTTCTCCTTTTCATTTTGATTTTCTCAAGGGTCTGTTCTCAAATAGACACACAAGCAAACAATTAAAAGAAAAGACTGGCGTCGCCCAGCTCTTGAACAACACTTAATGACTGAAGAATTCTAAGGAGAGTGTGAAACTAGGGGAGGATGGAGATATGAAAAAGGGAGGAGGCTTAGATGTAAAAAGAGGTCTATTCCAAGCAGCAGCGAGTGAGCCACATATATCTGCAGAATGAGTGTTACAAAGATGGGCAGAAAATAAATAGACTTAAAAGCTGTTGAATCCTGTGTGCCTGTCCACCAGTCTTCCATTAAGGCTGTTTTAATGGGTCTGCTCTCTGCCTGCCTCCTTGGCAGTGAATGAGAGATAAAACTGAATTAGACTAAACTTTAGAGATTGTGAGTAGAGTGAAGGAGAGACGAAGGCAGAAAGAAAAAGATGAACAGATAGAGGATAGTGGAAGAGGGTTAACTGAAAGAGAAATAGAGAAGAAGGGCCAGGCCTCAGGGGGTATGGGGTGGTCTCTTTCTACATCACTATGTGTGTGTGTGTCTAAGGGGAGGTAGTGTTTTGGACCTAATGAGAACAAAGCTAATTAGAGACTTTGCCTTGCACAATTCTACACTGACATTCCCACAGGAGCCAGAACCACACCCTCCCGAGAGAGAGAGAGAGAGATAGACTGTAAGGGCCTTTTTATTTGAATTTCTTCATCCTTTTTTCATCTCAAGCAGATTTTACAAGCAAGTGAAAAATGAAAAAGTCTCAGCTATGTGACTGAAGCCGGGTTGGTAAAAAGAGCTGAAAAGGAGGCTCTGCTGCTGACTGGTGACTTTGACATCATATTTAATCTCTTTATTCCCTTCACTGCCAACTTTGTTTCTCAGAGACCAGTGATAGTGTTTGTGATCAGGAGGATCTTAAT
This sequence comes from Monopterus albus, assembly GCF_001952655.1. Taxonomy (NCBI): domain Eukaryota; kingdom Metazoa; phylum Chordata; class Actinopteri; order Synbranchiformes; family Synbranchidae; genus Monopterus; species Monopterus albus. Next base: position 668,787 of record NW_018128047.1, read on the forward strand.
CTGTTCATTGTCAAAGCAGTCAACAACAGATACAGTATGCATGACTGAACCCGCTTTGTCCAACCCAAACAGGGTCTATAGACCCACATTTTGCAGCCCAATTCCAATGTCTACCAAAAGCCCATGGACATCTCACTGTGAAATTGACAACTGCCTCCACAGTATTTGGCTTTTGAGTCCTTTATGCACATTTTCTGTAAGTTGTAAAACAAAAAAATCCAGCAACACTTGCAGTGTTTTGAGCAAATTTAATAAGATCGATGTGTTTTGACAAACTCAGTGGTCTTCTTATTAAAGTTGCTCAAAACACTGCAAGTGTTGCTGGATTTTTTGGTATCCAGTCTGTTTTGTCCTTGTCTGTGCACCTTGACAGTAGGTGAAGTTGTGCCAGAAAGTTATGCTGTATCTGCACTTTCTGGCACAATAACCTATAATTCATAATGTTGCAACATCAAAACAACCACAGTGGAATTCCTGAAGCATAACTATAAAAACATATACGAAACATGGAAAAAGTAAGCTTAAAACACATCATCATTTGCCTTGTCTGTCCAAATATGTTGATTTGGTCCTCTACTGTTTTGCTTGCAATAAGGGAGGGAACAGAAAATACTCCAGTTCGTCAAGTTTGTACGGAATTTGATCTTAACTTTACTAGCCTCTGTCATGTCATTTTCGTAAAGAGCTGTCTTTAACAAATAAACTGCTCCTTTTACACGAGTTAAATTGTGTACATCAGTGTTGATATTGTATATTTTTTTTTTGTAACTTTATAGCTGTGTCAACAAACAAACAAACTGCCAACAAAGCTTTGTTGCATTCTTGGCACTTTACATCAGAAGTTCTTTTCACTGAGTGGGAGATGCTGTCGCTGTCAAAACATTCTCACTATGTCCGAGTCAGACTTTCTTGACATAAGCGGTTTTTCAAACTCAACTGTTCGTAATTATGAGCTGAATCAATCATAACACCTTCTTACATTCAGGGACGTATTTTGATCCAACAAGTGCTGTCAAATAAAGTCTGTTGGTGCTCAGTGTTTATTGGGTTTAGGGTGAACATGGAAAATTGTCCTGTATCTACCCATCCTGAGGACATAACATACTATATCTTGGTTGTAAATAACTTACCCTTTTATTTTCCACTACATCAGTGATCATGAAAAATATTTATAGTCATTAGTAAACATCAGAGGTAGGAGTAAGTCGCACATGTGCAAGTCTCAAGTCTTAACCTTCACGTTTCAAGCAAGTCTTGTTACTGTGGTGAGAATCAAGCAAGTCATGACAAAGAAAGTCACAAGTCAAGTCATACAAAATTCTGCTGATTTACCACATTTTCCACATTTGAATCAGTTAAGACAGTGATCACAAAAAGTTTTATTTTAATCATTACCAAAATGTGTTGCAGCTTGCTTCCACCTTATAAATCTCACTGATATTTGACATTTTGTGGCAATCAATAACAAGCCTTCTAAATGAACAACAATGGTGAGTGGGGCTCTGAAATTATAACATAGTCCAAGCGACAACCCCCGACGCTGAGGAATGAAGCCAGTGCAGATATCCAAAACCTGCCGTTCCCTGAATGGCCACTTAAGGTTCTAAAAGGGAGTGAGTCCCCATAAACTCCCATGTTAAACTGCCCAAGTTTACAGCAGAAATAAATGTTTACAAATGGTTTTGATATCTATAGCTAATTTCCCCTTCTGTGACAACTGCACGGAGGTGATTTTTTTTTATAACTCGCCCCTTTTAAATTATCTTGAGACTAAAAATTGTGCATTAATTAAGGGTATGGCCTCTTTGAGTGAAAGGCCGCAGGGACTTGCCACAGGCGTCTAAATGCTAGCTGTCCACTTACAGTCCACCTCTTTGCCCTTTTTTGAATTAGACCTAGAAGGTTGGGTGAAGTACTATCACTATGGCAGAGGTCAGACTTGAGCTTCAAAACCGCTCATCAGAAAACCAATGGGTTGATGTCATGGTGGGTTTGTCTAGTATTTTATATACAGTCAGTGATATATCCCTATGCTCTATAGCTGAAAACATAAGTACAACACAAAAAAATTTACAATACAATTTTAGGACTCCTGCCAGAGCAGGAAATGAAAACTGTTAACAAGATTTGTATTCTTCATTCTTTCTTTCTTCCTTTTATTTCAATCTGGAGGCTACTTTATGATGAACATTAGAGCTAATAATAGCTAGTGTTATGGGAATATCACATATTTAAATAAAACATTCACAAACCTCCTCTGATTATGAACTCTGCATTTGCACACTATAAACTAACTCTTAGCTATTAAATAAAAAAGGCATTCATGCCTTTTCACAACTGTCAGAAGCTCTTCTCAATAAAATGTGTATTCAAAGTCAAGTCTAACATCTGAAAGTTAACATTAGCTTTCTAGCTAATGTTTGACCAGACAATAAGTTAGCTAACCTTAGGTAAGACACATTTATGTACTTACCTTTGGGAGTTTTGTAGTGACAGATGAAGCCGGATGTTGTGGCCATGTCGCTGATTTTTGTGCTGCAGACATTGCACTGTTCTCTTATTACTACCCTCATCAACAATATAATTCTTGAGTCCAAATTCTATTATTTTTGGCCGTGTCCTGAGATCTGCATTGCCCTCTGATGGTCTGCTGCATTCTGATAGGTTGCCAAGCTTGTGGGCATTGCACTAGAATTGTGTTTCAAAAACAAAATATAACTTCGCAATATCTAAAAAAATGTGCATATTTAATAATAAAAAAAAACAAACAAGTAATTTCAAGTCATCAGTTTCAAGTCTCAAGTCATTAACACCAAGTCAAAGTCCAGTTGAGTCTTTTACCAATGCTAGTCAAGCAAGTCTTAAGTCCTCAGATTTGTGGCTTAAGTCTGACTCCCAAGTCCCCAAACTCTGGTAAACATTAATCATTAATTAATGCCACTTTGATACGGACCACTTGAGCCAAATGTTTCAGCCATGGATAATAGTGTATGACAAACAAGAACAGTTCGGCCAGACAGTGGCATTCATTAGCTACAATGGCCTAATGATTTTGCCATGTCATTAGCTTTCTGTGCTAACTACTTTGTACCTTCACCCACCCAAAACACGCTAACACACTGCCAGGATAAGGGGTACTTGTAACTGCTGTAAATTGTGTTTTGTCTAATTGAGTACTATGGCTAAAAGCTTTCAGCAGGCTCTGCCTCACTTCTGGCGTACAGGAGCGCTGCTTTCTGAAGCAACATTTTTCTGTGAGCTCATCAGCTGTTTTAATCCAGCTAGTTTTTATTAGAGTTGTGTCACCCACCTCTGTCTATCACTGTGGTTCTCCTGTCTACATATCTATCTTTGTTGTTGTCTCAAAGGCTTATATCTCTGCCCAGTTAAATGAGATTTGAAGGTCACTAACTGATCCAGGCTAGTATGCTAATGCACCAGGGGTGCTCCAGATTTGATAAACGATTGGAAAGAGATAATGAGACTTATATAGACATCAAGTAATTGCGGCAGCTGACGGAGAGAATGAAGAGCACAGGATGTTTTTCTCCGTTGTTTCACAGATGCATGAAACATGTTTATCATCAGGATTACTTCCTACTATGCAGCAGTGGTTTTGCAGATGGAGTGCATTGCTTAATAAATGTTCTGTATTATTGTGTGTTTACATGTGTGTGTTTTTGCCCGGTCTGGCAGCACTCTCAGTCCTCAGACAGACTGTTCTTTGTGCTATGTCTGATGTCATAATTTGTCTGATGTATACTTGCCAACAAGACCCGTTGGTCAAGAATGCTAGTGTGTGTGTGTGTGTGTGTGTGTATATGCTTGTGTAGTCTCATCACAGCCCTCATCCAGATGACATTCTCTTGATTGATGGTTGTCTTTGGGAGCAGGAGGGAGAGGCAGTGCCACTAGGAGAGATTTAATAATGCACAAGGGTTTGGAACGGTGGCTGTCCAGGCTTTAGCGCTACATTTGTCACACTGGTCACGGTGTAGCAGTAGCTACGGTCTAAAGGGAGCTCAGACAGCGAGAGCAGAGAGAGAGAGAGAATGCGGAAAAGATCAGAGGCTGCTGGATTATGTGTAGTTAAGTTGGAATAAGTCATTCTGGATGGGTAGATTAAAAGATCATTTAGAATCAATGGGTGATTATAGAAGTGAACATGCAGAAGGGCCTGGTGGAAAGTCCTGTGCCAGTCAACCTTTTGGAGGATGCAGATACAGTATATGCAGTAAAGATGCCAGTGAAATCACTTGCATAGATTGTATTGATTAATATTAATAAACAAAGCACACTCCACATCTGTCTCCCTCTTTGTTTCTCCTGCTGTTTTCACAACCCTCTCTTGACTGTCCTACCTTCCTTGTCTTGTGTTCTTGGTTTTGTCTGTGTTGCTAATCCATGAAAGGAATTTCACATTTTATTCTCTGGGCTTCTGTAGAGAGATCCTGCAGAGAGCTGCCAAGGTACCACAGACAGAAAAGAAGACTGACAGTGTAAGGTTTTGATCATATACTGTAGTCAAAAACACAAACCAGTAAGACAGTGACTTAAAAATCATGGTAATGCCTTGCCCCCTTTTTTTGACAAGTATAAGCTCATACTTATAATGATTATTAGTAGGAATTCCCAAACATTCATTTTACTGTACTTTAACTATAACACTCACTTCAATGACATCAATCAAACAGTTGAAAATAAGTCTTGAGAGAAGAGGGACAAAGTACATGATGAAAAGGTAGGATAGAATGAAAACGAGTAACAAAAAGGAGTGACAGAGCAGTAGTCACTGGAGATACAGTATCTTTGTGACTGCTTCAGTAAAGTGATAGTTCAGTAATACTAAAACGATATGTTTAGAAATTCTTATATGCCTTCTTTGGAATTAGGTGCACACATATTAGGAAAAAACAAAGTAGGTGGATGAATGAATGAAAAGGTCTTTGGTTTATAGGGGCAATGTCTGACATGCATTTTAGCTTAGTTAGCAAGAGACTGGTTAAGATTTCCCTTTTCTGCTAATATATGTATCTATAACACAAAAGAATATAACCATTGCTTTGCCAAAACTCTTGTTTTTTGTAAGAAATTTTAGTGTACATTTGCAGATTCCCCTAATTCCTCTTATCCTTTTTACAACACACTGTTCTGCCTGTGGGACCCCAGCACTATGTAAACCTTTCATGGCCTGGCCTCGCAGTGCCCTGAAGTGAAAGTACAGTGCACAGCAAATAGCAGAGCATTCAAGTGAACCCTGTAATAATAAACACTACCAGTCAAAGGTTTGGATACTTTTTCCCATTGAATTGAATGGGAAATCATGTCCAAACCTTTGACTGGTGGTGTATTTTTTGATAACTTGGGGCTAATAGAAAATCAACATTGACATATTTTCACTGTATACAATTGTTGTAATGTTTCACAGGCAGGTGTTTATTTACACATCTAACAGATCTCATCTCTCATTTTCTATACCGCATCTAACAGACACCAAGCAGTATTAGTATTCATTGAAGTCACCTAATAGGTGTTAAGTCTAGTAGTTGGTCTCCTTTTAGCTCTGTTTTGGTCTCCACCAAGTCCTGAGAAAAATATGTCTCTTTAGCTGCTAAATGCTAATGTTCACTAGCCAAATGCTAATTTTGTCTGTCTGACATTTGGAGCTGACCAGATAGCATATAGTGGGCTAAGCCTTTTTGGTGAAGACGAGTACTGTGACTGGACACAGGGTTGGTGTGGTGAGACTGAACCAAAACAATAAAATAGGGTCCTTAAAGATGCATTCACTAAGATTTTACACAGTCTGATAAATCAAGTGAAAATGGGACAAGGGGGGGTTCTATTTTCCTAAACTCCAGGCACAGGGCACATATGGGTGTGACCAACGATGTTTGCAATTTTGGTGACCAAAGACGCAGTGCACTTTTGTGTGCAGCCAGATGTTCCTGGGTACAATGTGGAGGAGAGACAGAATACTTTATTAGAAGGAGGAATACATTGTGAGCAGATGGAGTCGGGGCTGGCTTCAGTTATGTCCAATCAAATCAGCTCCTCCCATCCCCTTTAAAAAGCAGGGCAGCAACCTGACTGACTGAAGTCACTGATGTCAGGACAAGGGAATAAAGACTCTGTCTTCTTCTCCTGCCAGTTACACACTCCATTCCTAAACTGACAAAGACAAAACTATTTATGTAGAAGTACTGTATATAAATATTCACTGTAGTCTGCTAAAATCACTGAGCAGTTTTTGTGCATGGACAAAGTTTCTGATCCTGTAACCAGCAGCAATTATAGCTTAATTTACTCACAGCTGCATCCAGTATTCGAAAGCTGCACTTTTATTTATTTTTCATTTAAATTCTGTTTATTTCACTCACTACCCACCTGCATTTAGTCTATTTTTTACTTGTGCCAATACCTGTGAATTAATATAAACATTTGTTTTAGCCCGTTATACATAGTTTTTTGCAGGTAACCGGCCTGGCACAGGACTCAACAGTAGTAATGAAGGTTTGCCTGTGTGGAACCTGTTTGTTTGAAGAAACTGTAACTTAACAGTGTCATGCAGCCACAGTGAAGCTGGAATGTTTTACCTTCTGTGTAACAGGATTAATCGAGATGTTTGTAGGGTGTTTGTTATTTATCCTTGCTCATGAGCTGCTTTCATGTGTTATAATGTGTAATTTTTTAATGTGGATTTGGATTCCCAAACACCACACCCCTTAAGAAGAGATGGTGCATCCTGCTGCATATCACCACTGTTTGACCATATTCATATCTACTGTATAGCCACATCCCGAGGACTAGTTTATCTTATATAACAATAATCTTTCTAAATGGTCACAAATATTTCATGATACATAATAAACTATTTAGAGTGAATTCCAGCAGATCAGTTGTGGATTTACAGGCTAATTTCAAGTTGGTGTGTTCATTACAGCTTCACAGGGCTAACAGGGATTACAACAATTGGGTGAGATGGTTGGTTTGTCTGTATGAATGACCACATTCAAATATCACATGGTCATATCATCAATTACTCAAATAACCTTTGCAAATGAGCACTTTTAAAAATATGGCATATCTGGAAGGTAGGAATTAAAAATATTAAAAAAACAAAAAAATCTGTGTTCCCTGTGCTGACTTCCTGTTGTTTTGTGGACGGCCTTGTTGATGTAGCCTTGTGTCAGAGGATTATGTGATGCTGATTAAAACCATGTTGTTGCCAAGGTCAGAACTAGCTACATGTGTGATACCTGAAACTCCAGTGAAAATTCCATGTGCATGTGTGTGTTGCTTTGTTTTTCCAACTGTACTGATTAATTAGCATCTGTATCATTCTGCTGCCCCAAAACAGTTTGTAAATTTTCCTAAAAAGAAACAATAACCGAATGAGTGAGCTTGTATACACTTGTCTATACAGGTATGTGTTTTTTGATTGCGTATACCGGAGCTGAAATGTGGCTGAAAGATATCTGTTGTAATGAGGCTTAGAGGATTTATAAAAGCAGAATGCTCCATTCACTTGCAAGTACATGCACATTAACTTAAGAGTGAGACTGTGACAGCTGGTTCACTTTTTTTTAATCGCTTGCCAATTAAAGGCAAGTGAAACTGTGCTTTGCCACAGCCAAACCCTGACAAAAGTAAATTGGCTCCTGTTTCAGAATCTATATTTAACTGCATGAGAAGACTGCTTACCTACCACAGTGGAAGATGTTTTGTAGGTTTGAGTAAAGAAAGAATATAATTTGCTTGGTGGAAAGGCATGCTGGGAGCACAGACTAGTCCAGACAACCACCTGAAAGGTAGGACGAGAGTGGGAGAAACAGGCAGAGAAGAGACAAGCAGGAACATAGAGCAATTGAGAATGCATGAGAGACAGATGCAGGTAGTCTGTTAGCATATTAGTGTTTCAGTCAAAGACAGGAAGACAGGTGAAGGCGGAACAGAGTCAGCTTGAGTGGAGTCTGGTAGTCACACACTTTAGCCAGAGGGAGACCTGCTTTGGATTAGACAGGCTTACCATTAACCTGTACTGACACTGTTTAAACAGCGGGGGAAAATTGCAGAGAAGAGAGGCAGGAGAGAAGCCAGGACATTAGCATTGCAGGTAATGATCAGCGTCACACAGGAGCAGACAACACAGCAACAGATAATAAGGCTATTGGTGAAAGCAGATGGGTAGGGAGAAGTCAAGGTACTGACCTTTCTGAATGCAGCTGATAAAATGTGTAGAGGTAAATTGTCATTAATTCTAGCATAATAATTCAGATTTCACCTTTATCCTAATGAAAACACTTTATCAACATAATTAGGTTAGGTTAGGTTACTTTATTTATACCCGTAGGTAAATTTGTCTTGCAGTCAGATCAAATGACATCCTTGACACATTCACAAAATACAAGAATAAAATACAACACATAACATAAACCTGGCGCCTACACCGAACGTAATAAAAGTACTCAGGGCTCCACCAATCAAGACATAAAAGAAAGAAAACATCCGAAGAAAACCTAAAATTACTTACAATATATTACTACAGCCTATTTAACTCTATAACAGCAGCAGGGATATTCTACACATAATGTGTGACTCCGAGGAACAAAATAATCTACACTACTGCTTAGACAAACATAATAATGAAGATAGATATCTGCTAGTTATCCAAATAAGATTGCACTGTAGTACAGATGCAGCCATCTTAAGTTGCTGGCTGGATCGCGATAGAACCATGCCCGATCCGTGACAGGTCCATGCACGACCCCTGCTCTTACTGTGCATCCCCTGCGATGACACTGTGATCGCAGTGCTGCCTTGTTAACACCCCTAAGCACTGTGTGTGCAAGCCGTGTGTTGTACGTATATATCCGCCAGGTGGAGCAGTGTTTGTTGTAGTTTACTGCAGAGGCCATCTGATAATTTGATCCTTCTGTTCATATCCAGAACTGCTGGTAGATGACTACGGCAGGACCGCTGGGCCGAGCTACACCCGCTGGGGGTGTCCTGCCTCTTGTTTGTACATTGTCAGAGCATCAAAACCAATCCTGCCTCCAGAGACATACAATATGTGGTGGAAAAACATGAGTGGCAACATTAGTGTTTACTGTAAGTGGTAACGTTCATTTGCACTGCAAATGATATTTTTAATTCCTCATTGAAACGTTTTCTCAGCACATTTTTGTTAGCTTCCTAGTCCCATTTGGATGGATACATGTTGCAGAAACAGTCGGTAAATGGCTGTGCATTGCACTTTAACAGAGAAGGGTAAACAAACCAGACTCACATAACATTATGCAAAACCAGCCACATCGTCATGACAGCCTGTTCTCTAGTAAAAGTAGACCACGATTTTTGAAAACACTAAATTACAATAAATTATAAATCTCACCTTTATGTGGCTTTTGTTGCTCTTTTCTCCTAGTTCTGCAATTTGCTAAACAGTGCCGAACTTAATGTACGTGAATGCATCAGGGCACATTTCTGCTTGGCAAACCAAAATGAGAAGATGATAAACTAATCGGGCTGGGGCTGCCTTTTATTGAAATGCACACTGGCTGACAAAAAACTAAATATAATCAAATAAAAACAAAGGCTCGACTAGAAGAGTCTCATTCAACTGATCAGTATCTCGACTGTTTGACTATTTGGAGGCAGCCTCAGCTGTTTGCGTGTAGCAAGCATTAGAGGAGGTTTAATGATTTCATATTTGGCATACAGAATGACAGGCTGACTTTCATATTAACTCCAAATCACTGCACTGGAGCTGCTGTTGAGTGCAGTGTTGTCTCTCCCGAGCTGTTTTTCTCTGCCCTGGTTATTCAGTCTTTGCTCTGTTTTAGTCATATGCAAAAGGCCATTCTGGGTCTCTGGTTTCTGCAGTGATCAAGTTGTGGCATTGTCTGACATCCCCTTCCTTTGTGCTTAAGTTGCGCTTTCATCTTCTGGTATGTATGAGAGTTTGTGTGTTGTTTCAATTCCTTATTGTTGTAGCTTTGGCCTGCTGATTTTTATGCCTTTGTTCATTTACTCAGGCATTAAGATTTCATAGACAATGTGCTACAAGGGGCGTCCTTCTCCCATGTTGGCTCTTTACCCCAGGAAGGTTGCTGCTTTGGCTCTAATTTTGGGGCTTTAGTCTTTTGGTTGGGTTTCTTGTTTTGAGTTATAGTTGATCGGTGAGTACGTTTGAGACAGCATGCGCACTACGCCATAGGTTTTTTTTTTTTTTAGCTTTGTTACTTGCATTGGTGAAATTTTCCTGGGAGTGAAATTCCCCTGGATGGCGTTGTTGGACCCTGACAATAAGTTGGTGTAGGCTTAGAGACTGCTATACCTACCCGCTGTCCAGCACTGCCACACTTACCTAGTTTATATTTTGACAGGTAGTCAATATGTTTGCGTGCTACACTCTTTTATCTAAAAAGCAACACTGACAACAGTGTTGGTGCCACTTAACTAATAATAGAAATAACAGCATGGCACATTTTCAGTAGTTAGTGATGCTTAATTCAAGCTTCACACAACCTTCCAGGTAATAAACATTATACTGCATCAGCAAAAAGTCAGTCGAACAACATTTCTCACTATTTCAAGTTTTGTGTTCATTATTAAACAATACTTTGCTGGAGTGTAAATATTGCTTCATACTGTCTACTCAATTGTTGCTCCCAGCCACAGGCCCTTTGACTGCCAGCCAAATCCCAGACCATTACCAGCCTACTTCAGCCACCCTCCTTCTTCTGCTGCCTGATAAGGCACGTCTAGATTCCACAGTGAACACAGTTATTCAAATGCAATTCATTTATGCGGATGGTGTCACCATTATTTGGTGCTTTACTCGCATAAACACATTCAAACCAATTGTTTGCCTAAAGATTGCATAAAGTACTGCATTGGCAGTGCAGAGTCAGGTTTTTTGCTAAGGATATAGTTTTTACAGTATGCTTTCCACACTTAGAGTAGTTGCTGGAACCTGACTAGATGGTTTAAAGCATGACCAACACTGGGCCTCCAAAATGTCCCTTGTTGGCTCACAGGTCAGCTGTTAGTGAGTGTGTAATGACTGGGAGGTCAACTGTTGGAAAGGGATACACACACACTCACACACACACACACACACACACACAGCTGGAGTTGACATGCTTGAATCTAGTCACCCGGAGGGAATTTGCCTTGACAATCAAAAGACATTAACCAATTAGCACTGATCAATAGTCCCAGCCACACAGGGATAAACCAGACTAGAATGTGTGCCTCTAGGCCAGTCTGTGGGCTGGGAATACTATTCCTCTCAGCTCTCAGCCAATGAAAATGCTGGAAGAAGTCTTGACATTCTGCTGCTCTCCAATGCAAAGTACCTTCCCTGCTGTATCTAGGCAGAATAGACTGCACAAGGAAATAAAGGAGAGATGGAGAGATAAAGCCTGACAAGGAGATAAAGCGAGAGAAAAGAAGGGAGGTGGGAAGAACACAGGGGGAGTGGGAGAGTTGATGTTTTAGTTTGTGAAAGCAGGTGTCATAGTGGGCCGCAGTGGGCAGCAGGTAATCTCACTGAGATAAGCAGTAGTATGACAGCCAACCTTTAATTCCCCATGGGAGGTGGTACTGTGGAGTTGTCGAAGGGTCGGTCTCCCCATCGCCTGGAAATAGATTTATATAAAAGAGAAATGGGAAGAGAGGGATAGAGGATGCATTTTGATGGGGGGAAGGCTGAGGTGAGAGCAGAAGGAAGAATGAAACTGACAACAGAAAAAAAGAGTAGTGTTTTCATTTTGCATATTCTGCACACACATGAACCTGGTTACATACACAGATCACAGCAGCACCCCTGTGCCTGCTCTGTTCTGTATCAGTGATGAGGAGAGAAAACATCAGCATGGGGCTTCAGATTGAGGCAAAAGGAAGGGAACGAAGGTGAAAGGAGGAATAAAAAAGGAGGAGGAGGTATCTAAGATATTATTATACTTATCTGGGGGAGTGTTTAGTGGAGCAAGCATTATGAGAGTGTAAATGACATTCCCTCCTTCTCCCTCTGGGCTGCCAGCTGCTGGATGAATATAATCACCCAGAACACCATGCACCCAGACACTCACCACATCGTCAGTAGACACTAGCAGAATATTAGATGGAGTGCCGTATGTTTACTGTCCTAGAAGTCTCAAATCATGTATTGATCCTGCATCAGTTTTCCAGCCTCTTTCTTCAGAAATGATGTAAAATATTGACATATAACATTTGTCTCAATTGGGAGAGATCGATAATGATTCAGCCGGCCTTGTAAAACATCTAGCATCAAAGGGGGCAGCTTCTCAGGCGGGAAGATGGAGGAAGGAGAGCGTAGGTCTTTCCTAACTGGAATCCCAAAAACAAATAGTTACAAATAGTTATGTGCTTGACCTTTTTAGAACTTAAGCCTCTTTTCCTTGTGTATGTAATAAGACTGAAAGTTGCCTGCAGAGACTGAATGCTAAATCTGAAACTTTAAACTGAGTAGTGAGTCAACAGATCAGAAACTATTTTGATGAAACATTTAAGTCAGTTTTCAAACAGTGCCACTGTCAAACAAGGTCTAATTCCAGATTCCTGAAGGTGAGCATTTGCTGCTTTTCTTTGTATATTCTATGTATATATTTTTTGTTTTAGGCTTTTGTTCAAACCCACTATTTTCTGATATATTACAGACTAAATGGCTAATCAAAATATAACTGACAGATTAGTAGATAATGACAATAACTGTTAAAGTATAGAGTGAGTATAAAGTATTTATGCCATCACTGGAACAATGCAACATTCTCCATCTCTTTCTGTGTAGTAGCAGAAGCAGATACACAACTAATCCTCCTATCTATGCTTCTGAAGCAAATTTGTCTCTTGATGGGACCTTAAGAGTCTTAAGAGCAAAAGTCTTAGGTCGCAAAGGGGGAGAGAAAACACAACTGAACAGTCTTCTATACAGAGAACCCAGTGTCAGGCCCAGATGTCAGGGATGGTAGGTCAGCGCCTGCTAAATGTGAGGGCAGCAACTCCAGTCAAGGCTCATTATGTTTTTACATTAGGAAACAGTTAAGGGAAACATTATTGTAATTCAGTGCTTCCCATGTGGCTGTCCACCTTATCCTACTCTCATTTGTCTTTTGCCTTCCCTGCCTCTTCCTGCTTCCTCCTCCTCTCTTACCCCATCAGGGCCGCTGTTCCAGGGAGAACTGTAAGTACCTGCACCCTCCTCCCCACTTAAAGACCCAGCTGGAAATCAATGGAAGGAACAATCTCATCCAGCAGAAAAACATGGCCATGCTGGCCCAGCAGATGCAACTCGCCAATGCAATGATGCCCGGCACACAGCTACAACCAGTGGTGAGAGGACACACATGCATACGCAGAAATACACAACATGTCAAAAATCAGCTGCATGTATGCACATTTATATATTCAAAAAGAATTTCACACACACAGACACACACAAATGTTAATACTGTGCAGGATCTTGAGTTCTTTGAACACCTGTCTCTAACATCCCATTATTTTAGTGATTTTGCTACATTCTCAGATCAGAGCAATTACTTCTGCTCCCTCAGTGTCCAAATGCGGCTGAAGTGATGATCACAGCTAAGACAATAACATAATAACCTCAACAAACCAAAGACTTCTTAAAGTTGCAACAGCAGGCTTATTAAAAATCAGATCATGACCGAGATTATTTGGTGTAATTTCTTTTTCACAGTTGAAATATGAATGAATATTTCAAAAAAACAAACAAAAAACAAGACAAATAAATCTGCACACTGCAAAAAGGAACTGATGTTTAAGGTGCCAAAAAGCTAAAGCTGGATTTTTCATAGCACTGCATTTGACTATGACATATTGACGTGATTTTATTTTTTATTCAATGTAAAAATTATTTCCAGCACTCTCCAGCTCAGAAATGTTGCTGGAACTTTGTACTCTGGTTTAATGCTTAATTTGATTTATGAGAGAAATTGGCAGGATTTTATGTCAGCTTTAAATTAACTGAACATGTAAAAAAAATGTGTCATTCCTACTAATCATGAGTGCAAGCATATGACCGGCAGCTGATCACAGGACTGCTGATGGCTGTGACCTATTTCCTTTATTTCATATTAACTTTAGCCAAGATGAACAAATACTCTAGGTCCTCAAACTGTGCTTTAAGAACCAGGTTATCCCAGTGAGATTTAACAGGTTCCTTTAATTTAAGAATGAAATATTATTCCTGATCTTAAAAACAGCAGTTTGACACAGTCTTAACTTAGGCTCCACTTCGCAGCTTTTACCACAACAACCTTCCCTTTCATTGGAAAGACCATTGCACATTGAAAGAAAAAACATTTACAAGGCTAGTATTCACTCCAGAAAAAAGCTATAGCCTGGGTTAAATCAGCAATGTTTGAATGACTGGGTCCCTACTATTCATGAAGGAGTTGTTTTATACAGTGATCAGCAAATATTATTATCATAAAATCATGATCATACCCGCAAATCTATACATGCACACCCACACATTCATGCAGTAAATTACATCAGAAGTTGCTCTGTGACTGTGCTCCAAGGATCTTCAGGGTGATGGCCTGAGCCATCAGTTCAAATCAATAGCCCCTTTTCCACCGCCTGGTACCCGCTCAACCCGACTAGCCTTATTTGTGTTTTCATAAGTTAGATGTTGGCGATAGTACCTGGTACTAATTTTGGTATCACCTCCGTGGAGGTTCCAAGTGAGCAGAGGCAATACCATAGGGTGAAGTGTAAACACTGCTGACTAGCGATTGGTCAGAGAGATCACGTCATCAATGTGCGAGACATCCTAGAGCAAAGAAAGCGACATTTTTAAAAGCAGCATTATTTAATGCTAAACACTACTTTACTGTAGTTACTGTACTAACTAAAATAAGCCACATACTGAGAAACAAAAACAGCATACCTTCGATGTCCTCCATTGTTACTATGTCGGTTGCTGACAATGTTACGACAGTGTAATGCGGTGTCGCTATGACAACCAGCTACACTGAGAGGGGACCATCTACAGTGGAAAACCAGGCACCCAGTAACAAAAGCGAGTAGAGTTGAGTCGAGTTGAGGTGAGCTCATACCAGACGGTGGAAAAGGGACTAAACCTTCCCTGTGTGGTCCACAAGACCTAAAGAGTCAGTGAGACCTGTCAATCAGGCTTAAAGTAGTTCCTCAGTCTCCCCCTTTGTCCATATGTTTAAGTGGTGTGAATTGGTTTCAGACTATTCAAAAGCGCTTCAGATGCTTGGTCACACACATGCACGTGTAGCCGATGGCTTATCAGGCTTATCTGGGGGAGAGTGGCTGAGTGGAGAAGCCCATTGAGAGGAACAGAGGAAACCATGAAAGGGTTTAAAGAAGCAGTAGATCTCCCTCCAAAGCCTTCCTTTTCTCTTTATGTCATGGGGAGTGTAAAAGTAAAACTAGGCCCGTTCTAGAGGTTTTTATAATCTTAAGCAATTTTAAAAATTGAGAGACCACAGGCATAACTGTAGCTTTACAGATGTTTTCACATTTTAATCTCAAGCACACACACACTACATGATTCAGTCAAGAGGCAGGACCACACACTTGCAGTTTTTACTGAATGGTTTCAGAGATGCCAGGGATCTCGTGCAAACTCGCATGATCAAACATGACTTCAGAACAAAACAAGCGTGGAGGTGGACATTCATCATCAAGTAGCAGCACTTGTGTGTGCTATGTTTTGTGCAGAGAAATGAAGGGGGAGATAAACTGTGAATGAAGTCTTGCATTAAATCAACACGGCTTACACATTTTGCAGCATGAGCTGGAGGTGAGTTGGAAATAAAGAAACGAGGAGACTAGTGCACGCTAATGCTACAAGTGGTTGTGATACTTCCTGGCCAGCTCGCTGTCACTGGCTATGTCTGGTCAAGATTCAATTGCAGGACTCCCAAGTCCATCCATTATCTATACTGCTTGTTCCTGAATAGGGTAGCTGCAGCCAATCCTAGCTGACATGGGCAAGAGTAGGGTCCAGTCTATCGCAGGGCTGATATGTAGACAGACAACCACACACACAAGAAATTTAGAGTTGCCAGTCAGCCTAAGCTGCATGACTTTGGGAGGAAGCCAGAGTAAACTTGGGCAGGCACAGGGAGAACATGCAAGTCCCCAGGTTGTCCTGGGCTTGAACCAGGAACCTTCTTGCAGTGAGGCAACAGCACTAACCACCATACCCCTATGCCGGCCAAGTCATAAATATCAAACATGCTTGATACTTATGATTCAAGACCAGAGGGCGTTGTTCAACACCCACACCACAGCATCATTTGGCCCGAGAATCGCTTCCAAGCGCCCTCACATTGAGAAACACACCCACCATTGTTGGGAAGGACAAACCAGGCCCGAAATTGCGCTAATTATCCTGTAGTGTGGGGCCGGCTTAGGGAGAGGAGAGGGGGAGGAAGACAGGCTGACAGAGAAGGATACCACAGGAGAAGACAGGGAGGACCTGGCAAGGCAGTAAGAGATAAAGGGACAGAGCAGAGACAGGTAGGTAAAGTGAAGGAGATAGGATGACAGCAGTAAGGAGAGATGGCTTTAGACCTGCACTACAAATAAACGTCAAGAAAACAGACTCATGTAGTTTGCAAAGAGAACAAAACAGGACTTTCTTCCTCCATCCTGTTTATCCTGCCTGCATGAGTACATCCTCAGTGTCTCAACAACATTTTATCCACCACTCTCCCACTAATTTTGTCTATCGCCATCCCTTCTCCGTCCACGTACATGAGAGAGTGCTTTCATTTCATGCATGGAACTGTGCAGAGTGTGAAATAATTAGGATCCATTAAAGCTGGATGTGAGTGATGGAGCTTGTGATGCATTTTATTACAGAGTCAACGTCAGCAGACAGCCCACATTACAATTACATCTACAGTACTGAATCACTCACTCACTCAAGTTAGAAAAACACTGAGGAAATGTGGTGCACTTGTTTTGTGCAGACAGTTTTTGTTTTTTGTTTGTTTTCTTTTTTAAGAGGAATAAAACCACAAAAGCCACAAAGGAAGGTCACTGGTCTCTGATGTCTGTTAAGAGAAGTATCTCCATGTTCAAGGAGTGGGGTGAACAGACGGGGGATCTAGTGTTGAAAAGTGGTTTCACATATTAAATACCTGGGCATTCTGGATAACTGGTGGATCTAGCTATGAACATATCTCCTGAAGATTGGGAATCATGTTTGAGTAATATCAGTAGAATGTATATGTGGTAAGTTTATACAACTGAAGATCATACACAAATGGCACCTCAATAACTACATAAATGGAAACTAATACCAAGGGGATGTTTGCTGGTGATGTGACGAGTGTTGCCTCTATTCTGCATACACTTTGGACGTGTCCTGTGCTTATTGATTGGTGGAACAGAGTTCAAATTATATTTGAGGTTTTAAAAAAGGAATTCCACGTCTTTGCAAAGCTAGCCATATTAGGCTCAGCCACTTTGAAAAGAGGTGGGTTACTTTGGTTCTCACCACAGCTAAAGGGATAATACTGAGACACTGGAGGAAAAAGCGTCCGCCCCCTTATGAGTAACGGACTACAACAGTGGCACAGTTGGCTGCTAATGAGAGAGTGACATACTTTCCAGAAGGCAAACTTGGTCATTATATGTTTACATGGGGCCTTTATATTGTCTGACTGTCTCCAACTCAGAGGTCGGTTCTGTGATCTTTTATAGATTATGGAACACTATATTTCATCACGGGGTAGATTCCCATGTGTATGCATCGTTATATTTTTTTGACCATTGATGTTTTAAACATATACAAGTACAAATTCATTCATTTCATAAAAGTCATTCTTGTCATTTTGTTCAAAGTGTTAACTATTAAAAAAAGAAAGGGAAAAGAAAAGTAAAGTGGTTTCACCAACATAAACAAAAACCCACAGCATTCTCAGTGGAGTGGCAATCCGACAATTTTCATTCAATCTGAAGATTCTTCAAAATGGTTAAATTGAATGAATAAAAAGTATTAATCTACGTTACAGATTTCAGGAAAAAAACAAATGGGGAAATTAAACTTTAGCACACTTTCAGCTATTAAAATGTTCAGCTCTTGAAGGACATTCATGCTTCTCTTCAGAACTTTTCTAAACTTCATACTTTTGAAATATTTCGCTTTATTTTGAAAATCTTGCCCTATTCAAATGAATGGGGAAATTCAACTTCAGAATAATTTCAGCAATCAAAATGTTCAGCTCTTCAACGTCATTCCGGCTTGTATTTATTTCATCTCATCCTTCAGATTATTCAACAAAGAACTTCAGCCATTTCTTCTCAACTATTTTAACAAAGAAACTCAGCAATTTCTACTCATCCTTCAGCTGTTTCAGCAATTGATATCAGGCATTTTCAGGGCGATCCTTCAGCATCACAGCATCCACATGCATTTTTGACAGGAAATGCATTTCTCTAATTTTACTTGCTTTGTGTCTACTTTTTATTGCTTTACATCTCTTTGTAGTTGCTTTGCTTCGTGTCTTTTTTGTGGTATGGCATATTTTTGTAGTCATAATGTTTTGTGTTTTTCTCTTATTGGTCATGTTATGTCCTATTGTTTTGCATCTGATTTTTCTCATTTTGTGGCTTTTTGTAGTCATATGATTAACTTTTTGGACCCCTGGGCTTGTGCTTAGTAGGCAGGCCTACTCTCAACCATGACAGTACCTGCAAAGTCTCATGAGTAACTGGTAGGACAAGGGCTGTTTCATAAATACTGATTTGATTTGGGTAAAGGGCAAATATGGCACACCTTTTCCGCACCTGTTTTCATTCATTCCCCCTTGAATCATTTTACCATGATTCTCAAATAGTGAAGTTAAACATACTGCCAGGTGAGAAAGTATCAAGGGATATGTGAGGACCATCTGAACATACACAAGTCAATTAGTACAGAATTCCAAAAGTTAGGCTCTCTCCCAATATATGCAACTGGGCTATGGTGGTTTGTAACAGGTCACTGATAATGGTCTTTTTGCAGACTCTTTACTGGACATACATTTTTCTAAAGCAACAGAAAAGTAAAAAAAAAAAAAAGCTCTAAACCCATGCAAGTTTGAAGGTTAGTCTGGTGAGAACATGAAAAATTACATTTCCTTGGCATTTATTCATGGATTAATTTTGACTTGGTTACAAAAACTACATGTACACATAAGTATCTGAGGTGGGTTTCATGATGCCATTTACTGTCAACCCTTATTTGTGAAATCACATGAGCCCAGAACCAAAAGAGAAAGTGCAGCAAACAGGATAAAAGGAAGGGTGGGCAGGGACAGATTGGCAGATGCAAGGAAGTGAGATGCTTTACCACCAGCAGCAACCTTCATCCTGCTTATACTGCACAGCTGAACAAATCTCCTGAGAATGCAATGTTGCCATGGTTAAGAACTGTAACTTGTAATAACAAGTTGTAATGCCTGGAAAATGAAAAAACTCTGGTCACTTTCAAGCTCAAAAAGTGGTGTTAAGACTGATGAATCCTGGGGATACCATCAGAAGCTCTGCACACTGGTAGCTCCATGGTTTTTCAAAAGCATAGGTAAAATTAACATACTGCATCAGTCTATCATGGCTATATGGAAATACAAGCATACATTGTGGCTGAAAATCAATCTTAGACAAAGCAGCAAGAACCTGACGTTGAAGATTATATTTAGTAACAAGGTCTTTCTACTTAAAGACAGGAGTTTGTTTCTAACAGACATGCACTACCAGATTTTTTTTGAAGGAGCTTGGGGACTTCATATACAGGTCAAGGTTACATTTAAGTTAGTGCAGCTTGAGTTATACAGTATATTGAATATTATGTTTGTTTATATAAAAGCAAAATGGATTTTTGAAGGGACTTTGGTCACTTATCAGAAAAAGACAAGACCTTATAAAGTGAAACAGCGTGCGCTGTAATTGGCGCTGAAGAGAAGAACCCTGAACAACTTTTGACTTCAGAATCTGAAACACTGACCTCGGCATCAACCCCATCCATCCATAAACAATCTGCAGAAACAAGCTTCCGTTTCATGTAGTTTTCAATATACATTTATTTCAGTCTGATGCTTCTTTGACAGTAGTTTACATTTCTATGCCTCGGCAAAGCCAACAGCCATGGCTGGAAAAGTAATTCTACATGGTGTCAACCTGTACAATTTAATTCATTTGTATAGCACCACATCACAACAAGTCATCTCAGTACAATACATAGTAAGGTCTCGATCTTATTACCATCAGCACAGAAAAAAAAAAAAAGATAAATAAAAAAATAAAACCCCAACAAATCCCCCTTGAGCAAGCACTTGGCGACAGTGGAGAGGAAAAACTCCCTTTAGCTTTACAGGAAGAAACCTGCATAGGAAGAAACCTCCGACAGACCCCGACTCAAGGTGGGCGGCCTTCTGCCTCGACCGGCTGGGGTGAGTGGGTAGTTTTCATTGTCATCACTCCTGTCATTCTTATCATGGAAAATAAGGCAAATACACTCACTTTGAGTGTCTCAGAGCTTATTTAATCATCTGAGTTGTCTGTCTCTGTCAGGCTTGCTCCCTCCCAAGAACCCCATCGGTATCGCAGCTACCGCGCAGAGGTCTGACAACAATTCCATCTATGTATGAAACTGCTAAACGTATCCCTACATCAGCGATAATACTTTACAGGGGTAGGATACATTCCCCTGCTGGGAGCCCTCCCATGTACAGAAAATCTAATAAGCATACAAAACGCAAAACTTTCCCTCCCCCAGCCTACCTGAAGCGCAAAT
>NW_018128047.1:689801-691737 GCF_001952655.1 Monopterus albus
AAGGAACACACTACTCCAGAGGAAAGGTTAGAGTTCAGTAGCTGAAGTCATCTCATCCAAGGTGGAGGTGGACTCGGGTGAAGCTGACTGAGCTTCAGCTAAAACAGTTCCTTCAAGATCTTAAGTTGGTCTCAGCTCTCATGACCAAAGAGGTTGGGGTGGACATCTGTAGCAGCCTCCTCATGGCCCCGTCTGCATCAGCAGGTTGTTTTCCCCAGCTTCAGTTTCCTAAGGTTGGGTATCAGTGGAGAGTCAAAAAATTCACTCAATATTAACTACAAATACAATAAAGATTTAATGAAGTGGACTGAGGTGGATACCTGATGTTTCTGAAGAGATCAACAACTCGTGGTGCAGAGGAGTCATTGTCGATGACGGTCTGGTACAGCAGGGTCTTTGCCTTCTTCACAGCTGAACGCGACAACTTCTGGGTCCCAGCGTCCCATCTCAGAGTCTCTGGCGGGACAGGAAACAGCTTGGTAAACTGCAACTTTTCAACCAGGAAGTACAATGTACTTTTCTGTAACAGTATAGCCCGTCTACCCGCATACTTTCTCTCACAGTGGCTTCTTTCTCCCTGACTGGTGCTTTCAGATACTCGGCTAGGGAGCTGTGGAACAGTGTAGACAATTTAGAAAGAGGAGGGGAAGATCTAGTCACCACAAGCATGGTCCTGAAATTAGATGTGTTCACTGAGAACAAGAAATGTAGGTAGGTTAGTCTAAAAATGCAAAGCTCAAATACAGATGAGTGGAAGTGAGAGGTCTGCTGCTTGTTGTCCCTCCACTATTCCCAGACTAAGGGCACAACGCATTAACAAAGTTTTTTTTAACACCTTTATCCAGTCTGGTCTGGTCTACTCTGTGCATCCTCATCTTGAACTGTGATAGTCACAGCTGGCTCTGTCTCATCAAATCTACCCCTTAAACATGTCAATTGTACAGCACATCTCTTAGTAGGATCATAACAGCATACCATGTCAGCTGATTCACAAAACCAGAGGGATCCTTGTCTGGTTTTGGAAACTGCACAACCATGGCACACAGCTTCAAAAAGGGACTCAACTGTCCAAACTACCAGTAACCTGAAAGCTCAGACTCCTTCACACACTGAGAAGAAGGGGAAGGAGAAAAACCTCTTATGATGCGAGTCGACTCAGTTGGCCTTGTTCTCTGTAGTGTGGAGAAGCCCTGGCTTCCTTAACCCTAGAACTGACCATCACTCTGAACTGGTTTAATAAGATAAACACACAACCTGTAATGTTTTCAAAAAGCAGTGCAACTATCACTCATTTAACACTACAACCGTCTCACATGCTGGTTCTCTTCTCTCTTCTAAAGTATGCGTCATCTCAGAAAACACTGTGTATATTGTGTAGGAATATATAGCGCTAGAAAAGAGGACAGGCTAATTCATGCTGCCAAGCTAATACCTCACAAGACATGACGTACTGCAAAGGGCCAATTTTCACTTTAATAACTAAGGTACTGTTCCTGCAGAACTCAGTTCCTTCCATACGAAGCCTGTTAGCCTTGACATAATTCAGCCCACAGTATAATCTTGCTATAAGAAAGTTAAGAGTAAAACTCATAACATGTTCAACATAGGGTCAGCCTGTGTACTTGACAACCAGGCTTCATAGTATCACTGCTGCTGCTCTCATCATAATCAATAAAGGCAAATACACCCAAACCGGGTATACACAAGCTTTTTTTAAGATTCATCCAAGTCATCTGTCTCTGCCAGACTCCCTCCCAAGAACCCAAATGCACCCCCTGGCTGGTACTGCATAAACCAGGTCCGACGACAGTGCAAGTATGAAACTTCCTACAGTATCCCCGCCTAATGACTGAACGCTTTGCAGGAGTGGGATAAATTCCCCTGCTGGGAGGCCTCCCAACATCTGGAAAATCTAATACGAAAAGCTAAACTCTAA
>NW_018128047.1:692875-693136 GCF_001952655.1 Monopterus albus
GGGGGGGAAGAGACAGACAGAGACACACGTCCCTTCAATACTTCCTTTATGAGTGTATCTGGACGTGCTACAGCAGCAAACCGGTCCCACATCATGGGTCATCAGATGGTTAGTGACTGAAACTCGTCCACCTGATATGAGAAGCAAAGACAGATTTACTGAAATTTGTCATAATTACCATGTTGGACAGAGACAAAAAGCCATGTCTTATCAGTCCTCACCTTATGAGCATCCTGCCATGCAGCCACACCATGACCAGCA
>NW_018128047.1:694190-695727 GCF_001952655.1 Monopterus albus
CCAAACCACACTAAACCGGGCGCCTCCAAAACGGCACCAAACCACACTAAACCGGGCTCCTCCAAAAGCCGGAAATTGAAAACAGAGACAGAGGCAGGCAGGTGCTGCCGCGACAAGGAAACAATAATAAAAATGGGACTTACAGTTTTGTTGATTTCCTGAAAATCAAAGGGTTATTGCAATAATACACATTCAAGCAGATTAGCCAGAAACAGTCATGACACAGTCATGTTTTTGAGAAAGATAGAAAGAATGGAGACCGAGAGATCCGACACTCACCCTTTGTAAACGGACGCGCAAAGTTGACCGAGGATATCAGGACAAAAATAAAATCGTTGTGGCTCGACAGGCCAGCTGAGGGAAGAAATCAACCAGGTTAGAGTGTGACACATACCTTTTGTAGATGGAAATGATGACCCGACGCTTAACTTAGCTAACAGACGTAGCGAGGGTGGCCATCTCAGACTAACGGACGGACGTACGGCGGTGAAATATCTTCATGAAAATGTAAGAAAATGATGTGACGCGGCGGCCACGCTATAGGAGAGACAACCAGGTTAGAGAAGAACGAAATACCACATACCCTCTGTAGATCAGCGTCATAGAAATAAATTCAAATGATGACGAACGGACGGCGAGGGAGCTAACGATAGAAATAGACCGGCGCCGCAGATAAAACAACCAGGATAAAGCTCCTCGGAGTTTTATCTGTCTGGCAGCCTAGAGCTATACCTGCTACACAACGCTACTTACAGATGGCCACTTTAGATCGGACGACGCATAAAAATCTAAATAGTCATGGCAGAGAAGCCATGTTGGAAAAGAGAGTTGAAAAGAAAGTTGGGCTTGGAGGGCCGGAAAAAACACTAGAAACCAAACACTAGAGTCACAGTAAACTCAGTGACCACAACAAGACCCCGGTAATGAATAAACTGGGGGGGTCTGACAACTATAAAGTAAAAATAAACTGGACTTACGGTTCGGTAGTTCTACCTGAAAAGAGGAAAAATAACAAATTAGCTTGACTCAAAGATTCCAAATCTACAGGCCACGTCATGGAGCAGGAAACAAATTCATTGTAACAGACTGAGATACACTTCCTACTTAAGTGTTAAACCAAACCGTTTTTCTTAAAGAAAGTTCTGGGACTTACCGAACACTTAAAGCTCCAGTTTCCTGCAAGCACAAAACGTATTTGTTTGGCAAGGTCCTGGCGCCAAACCAACGCGACTCAACACCGACTATAGCGACCGACGCAGAGAACAGCACTTTTCCGCGGACCAAACAAATTCAATTAACGCTTGCTCTCAAAATTTAAACCACATGTAGCCACGCCCACTGCGCACGTACCTCGTTGATGATTGGTCTGCGGGAACCGCATCGACGTACTTCCTTTCCCGTGACAGATAATTGGTCTACCTGTGCAGGCTTGTTATGTAACAGCAAGGGGCGGGGGACACATTAAAGGCACAGGCTTCATCAGCTGATCATAGTGTTTGCAGAAAACGGGCCATTCTTTCATATTAAGTGACAGAAT
>NW_018128047.1:696033-710546 GCF_001952655.1 Monopterus albus
TTCAACACATTATGAAAATAGATTTTGGGGGCAAAGTTGTAGGTTTATTCTAAACAAAACCAGCCTATATTAACTGTGTGGATGCTGAGGCAGCAGTGCACAAGCTGCATTAATATGTTCAGGCTGGTGCCTTCACATGAACTAAATTAACCAATTTCTTACTGTGGAGGACACAAAATTGACACAAAGAAATCATTTATGAAAGCTTACCACCTGCCAGTCATAAAGTTTGTTTTTTTCCAACAGAAGAGATTCATACTAAAAAGCCCAAATGTTGACTTGTAAAATATGTTTTCCAAACACAGCTGTGTAGAAATATTTAGCTTTATTTTGAAAATCTTGCCCCATTCAAATGAATGGGAAAATTACTCTTCAGCACACTTTCAGCTATTTCAGGTATCAAAATGTTCAGCTCTGCAAGGACATTCATGGTTCTCTTCAGAATTTTTCTAAACTTCATACTCTTAAAATATTTAGATTTATTTTGAAAGTCTTGCTCTATTCAAATGAATGAGAAAATTATTCTTGAGCACACTTTCAGCTATTTCAGGTATCAAAATGTTCAGCTGTTCAAGGGCATTCATGGTTCTCTTCAGAATTTTTCTAAGCTTCATTCTCTTGAAATATTTAGATTTATTTTGAAAGTCTTGCTCCATTCAAATGAATGGGAAAATTCTACTTTCAGCTATCAAAATGTTCAGCTCTTCAAGGACATTCATGTTCCTCTTCAGAAGTTTTCTAAACTTCATACTTTTGAAATATTTAGCTTTATTTTAAAAATCTTGCCCCATTCAAATGAATGGGGAAATTCCAACTTCAGCATACTTTCAGCTAGCAAAAGCATTCAGGTGTCAAAATATTCAGCATTTTCAGGATGATCTTTAAGCACTCAGCATCCATATGCATTTTCTTCTGAAAATGTAATTTTCTAGTTTAGCTTTGTAGTTCCTAGATATTTAGATTTTCATCCACTCAAAGGACATTGTAACTGTTTTATGGTTATGAAATATATTATACTTAGATATTTTGGAGACTTTGTATCTAATGACAGTTATATACCATTGTGTGAGAAAGATTAACACACATATAATATCACTACTGTGATACATATTGGGACTAAACGATATAGAAAATGGATGGATGGATGATACATATTGCTTAGAAGAGGCATGCTTATTTGTACATGTAATCAGTTTAACAGCTTTTTGGAAATCACTGCAGTTAAGATTTATTCAGTAGGAAAAATCTGCATTGTCACTGTTACTGGAAGTGATTCAATGTTAAGCGCAGAGACATTCCAGAAAAGGCCACTAGCAAGGCCAAAAGCATTTTGCAGGTTGACATCATTGCATAGTTAAGACCTTATGACTGTGAGTCTTTTCAATGACATCATACTTATCTCGCCCCAACACTGAACTGTGAATATCCTAAATTGATATTATCTACTTTTCCAGAGTATCCTGTGAAAGCAGGTAATTCTTCAGACATACCAGAGGGCAGCACTGGTAATTAGAAATCCCATGTCATTATTTGTGATTTTCAGCGTTATCCCACAGCAGCAGGGAGGTTTTGGGAGGAATGTAGCTGTCCAGCCCTGGCTGCTGCTGCTGCTCCTGCTCTATTACTCACCATGTGGAGTTGGCAGGGGCTCATGAGACAATTCTCAGACTGGGTCTGAAGTCAGAAATGTGCAGGGAAAACTTGTAATCTCTGAGAGGGAGACCGCTGGAGGGAGCTGTAGCGGGGAGTGTTCCAGTACAACACATACGTTGTTGTACAGTGTATCCCCTCTCCCCTGTTACATGCACACACAGTCCCTTATCATTATAACTGATGACTGACTGATCTACACACAAGCAGCCACCCAGAAAGATAGTTTTTCCTCTTTCTCAGGCATAAGTCCATTAATTATCCACAGTATTTGGCCACCTTATTTCCTTCCACATACACAACCTATAATTTGAGTAGGAATGAGGAAGGATTTCATATTACCTATTTGTAGATATTTAACATTTTTATACATAGAAATCTTATTGGGATGATTTTGCCCATTGTTGACCAACTCTCTCATTTTGCATGTGTCCACAGCCCATGTTCTCAGTCACACCCAGCCTTGCAACCAATGCCAATGCCGCAGCAGCAGCAGCCGCTGCATTTAACCCCTATCTTGGTCCCGTGTCACCCGGCCTGATGCCTGCTGACATCTTGCCCAGTGCCCCTGTACTGGTCACTAGCAACCCCAGTGTTCCTGTACCTGCTGCTGCTGCACAGAAACTCATGAGGACAGACAGACTGGAGGTGAGAAACACACACATTTGCCCACACATGTACAGGGATAAGTGGGAAAAATATAACCAGGCAAACACAAATGCACACCACAGATCGCACAGATGAGAGGATTTGCATAATTATTTTGTCACTTTCATATCTGTCACAAATTAAAAGATTGATTAACAAAACCCGAGGAAACACTGTACCCGGTGAAGATCTTTTTCCCAGTTATGCAAACAGATTGGGCTTTGAAATGCAGGCTGTGCCTATTTGAATATTTAGGAAATGGGTTGGAAAGTCTTGCCTCACCAGTTTTTGTTTGTAGACTTTAATTATGCATCTTGTACACAGTTTCTTTTACAGTAACTGCATCCCATTACCATAATATAGCCTTTACCCAGACTTAAGCAAAGAGAAAGGCCCTGATGAGAGTATGTCTCCACAAACATTACCGCTGTCAGTGTTGCATCCTGTCGACAGGCAGCAGACAACCTGTTTGACACAAGTTCTGTTACATTGTATCAGTGAGTAATTTTCAAAAAAATCTTTGCTTCTTCTATGAAATTAATCAGTCATTTATAACCTGATGAGTGCCACTCCTCTGGCTGTGTTCAGATAATCATTAAGTGGACACTAAGTCAATCTCATCTATTATGTAGCCCCAACCGGGAAACACTCGCAAGCGGAATAATGGGGAAATCGTTGGAGGCAGGCAGGAGGCGTCAGAGAACGTCAGGAAGGTTACATTTAAAGTGTAATGTTGGGTAGCAGGGTAATTAACGGGGGTGAGGCTGAGGAAGTCTCTAGGCCTGATGAGCGAGTGGACAACATGCAGAACGAGGGAATGGGTCAATGACAGGAAGAGCAGATGGAGGGGGAGACAGGAAATCAATCTGTGGACCTGTTGACACCATTGGGAGAGTGGTTGGGGCAAGCAGACAAAGATAACGCCAACAAAAGAGAGATTGGCGATTGAATTCCCTAGAGGAGTCATGGCCGGTGAGAAGAAGTTGAGGATAATTGGAGGCCAGGTGTCACTGTTAACGGGAAGAATATGTAGAGCCTGCTCCTTTTCCTTCAGTGGTCAATGTTGCCTGTAGCCTGTGTGTACTGGTGAAGCTTTTTGACTGGGAGAATTTATAAGCTAGCCTAATTTATCATGAACCAGTTTTGCTAAAAATATCTTCAACAAAAGGGCTAGCCATATTTTAGTTTATAGTGTGTGTCATTCAAAATAAACATAGCTGGAATTCCGGGGACTGAAACACATACCAGTCTGTAGATATGTTCCTTGAGGCTGACAGAAATTCCTATTTTAGAAGCCAATCCTCCAGATTGTTTTCCTGAGAAATATTTTCCAGCAGTCACTCTGTCTCTATCATTCGGAGCTATACCACTGCACCTCAGCATGCAGGAAATCATATGGTGCTTACCTGCAACCATGGTGATGTAAATGGCCCAGAGGGACAGTTACCATGGGGACAGAAATATGATTAACAGGCCCTTTATTTGTTTGTCCAACTAAGCACTTTGACTGGGTTAGCTCTCTCTGATGCACGATTAGCCACATTTAGGAGAAACATACCTGGTCCAGAGAATATCGGATTACTTCCACTCACTTTTCCCTTCTTGCTCAAATTTTTTTTTCTACACCAGCCGCCCTCACTTGATCCCCAAAGATTGTCTCCTCAATCCCCACCTCTCTGTTCTTATTCAACCACTCTTACATTTTCCTTTCTCTCCCTTGTTTCCTCCCTCCCTACCTCCCTCCCTCCCTCACCTGCCTCTCCAACATCTGCCTGACAACAAGGCAGTATTTTTTTTTTTTTAAATAAGACCAGTAGCAGCAATGGTGATGGCGGCAGTGGTGGGGAATTAATGTGGGTGAGTGTGCATGTGTAGGTGTTGATTCATATGTGAATGTGTGAGCGAGCGAGAGAGGTACATAAGAGAAAGAAGAGAGAGAATCCCACACAAATTGCTCACACAAATTGGTGATTGTGGATGATGAGCTGTCACGACAGGAGGCAGAGCAGGGTTGGTTTTTAGGTAATGGCACCGGTGGCCTTTTGTCTGGTCCACCACCCACAAACCAAGTCCTTAATGCGTTCAGACAGTGTGGCTGGCAAACAGACATTTGGTAAATGGCTTGCTCTATCACAATCACTAATAGATCGATACAACGTACCATGAAATTACATTTCATTTAGAGTAGGACAGGACAGAGTCAGTGGTGGCTCAGTTTGCTCAGATTTTGAGTTATTGCACAAATCTTTAATTGTCAACATTAAATTCTGGGGCAAAAAAAAAGCTGCCTCATAATTTATATGTGAGCCCACCGTGTGTGTGTGTGTGTGTGTGTGTGTGTGTGTGTGTGTGTGTGTGTGTGTTACTATGTGTGGGTTGGTGATTGCGTAAGCTGCAGCCTCCCTTGAGTGTGAGCAGCCTCATATTTCCCATGAGCCTCATTGAGCCCCTGCTTTCAGGCTGAGGCAATCACTTTTCCAACTGTTCATGCAGATGCTGCCCCCTTCTGTCTGTCTCAGGAAGAACAACAACAGCAACAACAGCTCAACAGCTCATTTGAATAATGGATAAATGCTGTGTGATCGATGAGTCTGTAAACGCTGGTTATGGTCTGCTCTGCTTATCAATCAGCTGTAATGGCCGCACCTGTCTTTAAGATTGGTTAGCTCTGTCTGGTAAAGTGATTGTCAAGTACTGAAAGGACCAAACAGATTGATCACTTCATGAAGTAAAGTGAACATTAATTTCATAATGTGTGCGTGGGTCTGATGTTTGTGTGCTTGTATGCGTATATACATTCTGAATGTCATGCAAACAAGATAAAAGAAAAATGTGTGTTTGTGCCCCAGGTATGTCGGGAATACCAGCGGGGTAACTGTACACGTGGGGAGAACGACTGTCGCTTTGCCCACCCTGCAGACAGCACTATGATTGACACCAACGACAACACAGTCACTGTGTGTATGGACTACATTAAAGGGCGCTGCTCGAGGGAGAAGTGCAAGTACTTTCACCCTCCGGCTCACCTACAGGCCAAGATCAAAGCCGCCCAGCACCAAGTCAACCAGGCTGCGGCTGCTGCAGCCATGGTAGGTATCTGTCCGCAGATCACACCACCAAGAAGGACTTGAGCTAAGGACCCTAGAATAGAGAACTAAAAATTGAGGACAAGCCAGATTTGATTTCTCATGCGATGACCAGTAAGCACATCTAATGCTGATGTTCAGGTTCAGGTTTACTGTCATTTCCAGTCAACATCTTCTGCCCTGTGCTTTTACTCAAGCTCCCAGCACACATTCCAGTCACCACTGTTCCTGCTGTCTTCAGCCCTGATTCAGTATGTGCTAAGAAGATAGAGTCAGTGTGTGCTTTATTAGCAGCAGGCTGTAGAGATTAGGCTACTATGTGTTGCTGCCTCCTTGTTTCGCTGCTTTGTTGGTTGCATATTTTGCTGTTATTCAGTCAATGGTTATATACATTTTTTGCAGAATCAGCTAACCCTGTTTACTTCAGCCTTGTTTCTGCAATGCAGTAAATGCATACACAATAACTCAGCCAAGTACTGTAGGTGATATAGGGAATCCAGAAAGTAGTGCAAGGTTGAATTCAGTTAACCATTTTCCATTTAAATTGTTCCATAAAACCAAATTATGCATAATATGATTAGGCCTCCGCAACTGAATAGTAGTATAGTGATGGTACCATCTCTCCTTTTTAACCACTTTTCTCTTTCATTAAATGTGGTAACTAGATTACTTCGTGAATCTTATTTAGCTTTCATGACATTTAAAATAACAATTAAGACCAGGTTTAAATGATAAGGCCGATGACTGTTTGTTGGTTTTGTTTTCTGCAAAGCAGGAGCCAAAACCAACAATGAAATTTCGTGTACTCACTCTAATGTATGTGAATCCAGAGCCTACTTTAGCTTATTCGTTTGTGGCATAGACCTCAGATGTTGTTGGCAAACTTAAAAACAAGCCAGTGCAGCCACACTGCTGCATTGGATGATGTGGAGAAAAGGAAATCACCAGCCTTATCTTTTAAATACTTTATTGATTAATTATCTGCCTCTTCTCGCCTCTCCCATTTGTACATCACTTTTTAATTCTTAGTGCATTTTATATAGTAATCTATAGGATTTCCTTTCATTTGAATGTAACAAATCAGGTCAACAGGCTAATCCTCTTTTCTGGACCAGAACACCTTTAAGCTCCAGGTGATAGTTTGTGAAACAGAATTTTCTTCTGACAGTAAATTGTGTCAGTGGCTATAATTCCTTTCAGTAACCCTACAGCCATTAATGTGCATGTCTTAGTCTTGTTATTGTTGTATATTGCATTCCAATGATTTGTTTTTTATTTGTTTGTTTGTTTTTTGTTTGTTTTTTCTCACCAACCCACACTGCACTGCTGCCCCCATGATGCACCTCTGCTTGCTGGTTTATGTTAATGCGCTTGAACCCCATTGGCCCATTGCCATCATGTGCTCGCTGCCTGCTAATTAAGACTCAGTCAACTGTCAAATCACTGAAGCGACCCCTCGACGCAACTTTTGACCTGGTACTATGACCTTTCACCTTTTAGCTTGGCATGTAGCTGTGGTGTAATAGATGTACATTTGTAGTTTTAAAACAGAGTAGGTATTTAATGATCTGAACAGAGGAAGCAATGGGGGTGGTGAACTGATCACAGCCAATAGTTTTTTAAGCATAAAATATTCAGAGAAAAGAAAAAAAAAAACATTTGAATATTAATTCAAAACATCAGGGTCCAAAAGAGAAAAGGACTTATATCAGCAACCATCTACTCTCAGTGGTCAGTTCATCACCTCAAGTGATTATCTAATGACGTATGGTAGTCTTTGCATGATTTTGTCACTTGCCATATTGCATGTGTAATTGTTGAAGAGGTGTCATGATAGTCTTAACATGGCTTATAGTGTACTATTATCATGGAGCTGGCAGTGCAGCTTTCCCTAACTACATCGTTTCTGTCGATGGTCCAACAACCAATGAAAGAACTTGTATTATAGCTGCCATTATACAGCAGGTCTTTGCACAGAAAGGTCCAGTTATGTCTTAGTGTGCAAAATAGCTAGTTTTTGTATTGTACTCATCGAAATCAAAAGGGTGATGAGATTGCACTGAGGATTGTTTTTGTTGTTGTTGTTGTTTTCACTAGCAAGATAGATGTCACATTTTGTCAGCTAGCACTGCTGTCCTGTCTTGCTTGGACAGCTAGTCCACTGCTTGCTTGCCAGTGTTTGTAAGACCAGTTTGGAAGGGGAACTTTATCTTCTAATGAAATTCTTCCCTCTCTCTGTCCTGAATGTCACTGCTACCATCCTTTGATTTCCCTCACCTCCCATTCCTTTATTTTTGTGTCGTCCCCTCTTCAGGGGCTCCCCTCCGTCTTGCCTCCTTTACCAAAGAGACCTGCACTTGAAAAAGCCAATGGTGCCACCACTATGTTCAATGCTGGCGTATTCCAATACCAACAGGCCCTGGCCAACATGCAGTTTCAGCAGCAGGCTGCCTTCATACCATCAGGTAAGGCCTGAGCCTTCTTTAACACATGTTTGTGGCAGTTTTCCCATTGCTTTTGGTTCTCAAACACACAGCGCTGATTATGTTTTGGCATCAGCAGTGAATGGCATCTACAGTGGCAATTAGTGAAAGGATGGAGAAACTTGCATGGATTTAATTGCACATGTATGTGCAGCATGGCCATAGCTGAGACCGTTACCTTTCTGCATATATAGATATTTAGTAGGTCTATATCAATGTAAAAATTGGTCCTGGTATCTACAATACTATTGATGGTCTACTCTATATTCTGTTCCTATCAGTATTATTAATGATTCATGAAAAAAGACCTAAAAACAATAATGTGTTTGCATCTTTAATTGTACTATATATCAATCCTTGTATCAGCACTACTGTCTTTTAGTGCCTTGTCCTTGAGTAATGATTTATTTTTGGCCTCATTTTAAGAGCATATAATTTCACATAATCTACAGTAAATCATGACCTATCTCCAGAACACTGCAGAAGGGGTCATATGTTTTAGTAGTAATTCATGGCACCCTGACAGGCAAAACCTGGGGCCTCAATAGGCTTTGAGGCACAGTAAGCTTTGCGACACAAGGTGAACCAGACAAACCACGTTTTTATCAACTTTTTTTCTTAATCTGCATTTTGGCAGCTGGACAGTAATGTGACAGTTTAGAGAAATATATTTTATTCAGCAGATCAAACTCACGGGAACACCCTATACACACATACAACAGTATGTGTGTATATGCAGTACACACACATATACAGGCAGCTTATTGGAACCACTCTGGTCTGGCCACTGCGTAGTCATCTTACAACGTCCCATATTCTCATCTGACAGCCTAAGAATAGACTGCCATCAATTCTCTCCAGTGAGAGATTTGAATACTCAGATCCTCATACATCCCACACGTTGGACTGTCAGGTCACTGCAACGTGTTTTGAGGATTTTGAAAGCAGGTCATTCAAAACTGCTGCTGTGCAAACAGCTTCTACACCGCTGACAGAAAGATGGGCCCACTGCTAGTGTTTAATTTGCTCTTCTGTTTAATGGAGGAGTTGAACAGTAAAGTGGGACTGGACAGGTGTGTTTATATAGACGTATCTGTGTCTTTTGCCATGTAGTATGTGTGGTTGCAGCAACTTTGATGTGTGCAAATGACTGATTACTATGTGTAATTATTAATAACAAATATTGTTTCAAAGCATATTCAGAGCCCAGTTTGTTCACATCCAGGTTTAATCCATTTGAGTCTGACTTTATAACACTTGTAATGTTTTTTTTGTTTGTTTTTTTTCTCCTCCCTATTCACTCCACTCCC
Source organism: Monopterus albus (assembly GCF_001952655.1). Classification (NCBI taxonomy): domain Eukaryota; kingdom Metazoa; phylum Chordata; class Actinopteri; order Synbranchiformes; family Synbranchidae; genus Monopterus; species Monopterus albus. The sequence continues at coordinate 705,211 of NW_018128047.1, forward strand.
TGTTGCAATGCATGATGGGCAGGCTCGATATTGTGCATGACACCTGCAACAAGTGTTGGTAGGTGCCAGCTTTCCTTACTGATTATCTTTGAGCCCATTTTAGTCACTCGTGTTTCATCAAACTCACCACATGTGAGCATGTTCTCCATTCTGTGATTTTAGACTTTAACTCAAAATGACATATGTAATCTCTTTTAAGTGCAGTCGCCAGTGTGACTGATTTTGATTTGAATTTAACTGTGTCATTTCAATTAGGAAGTTATATATTGTATTACTGTCTGCAGTACTTCTACTGTATATGCTATGGAATGCCCCCTCTTTTGCTCTGTCACCTAATGCTTGTTGCAGTTCAAATTCCCTCTGACCCCTGCTTCATTACACCACCATCCCAGGCTCTCTAACCTGCAGAGCACCTCAGTGTACTGTCTGGAAATACATGCCGTATAAACATGAGAAGTTAGTGGGTCTAGTAACAGTAATTGTATGTTACAGTTTTGCATTATTTGTAGTATTAGTGTTATTCAATTTTTATGGCGGTAAGGCCAGTTGACTGTCCAGTTCAGTATGGATGCAGAAAAACATACTGCCATCTGAATGTATATTTTGCTCTTCAAATTTGGGTTTATTCTATGCTGCTGTTTAATTTTCTTTCTCAACAACACGCCTGTCGCTGTCTCCTAACTCAAATTGGTGGAGTACTTGTGAGAAACAACAGTAAATATCACAGAAAAAAATTATTTGATTTGGATCTACTTAAAACTATCACCAAATGTTCTCATGTTTATCAGCATTTTATAGACAGATGTAGAAATGAAGTGTTAACACAAATGGCTTTAAATCTGCTCTGGTTCAACTGCCTGTGTGATCTTTCCCTCCAAGTACCCATGATGCACGGTGCTACTCCAGCCACTGTGTCTGCAGCCACCACATCTGCCACAAGTGTTCCCTTTGCAACTGCAACAGCCAATCAGGTTTGCTCCTCTCCTGCCTCCTCTCACTCTCTTTTACTTCTGGTATCAGCTCTGACTTTTCAGTTAGATTTTTTTTTTATATCTTATCCCAGTGTACCTCTTAATGAAAAAAGCATGAGCGCATGAGGCTCGTCTCTGATCTTTCCAAGCTGTTCAAAGCATTTGATACAGTGATTATTTTGATAATTACAATGCTTATCTTTATTATTAGTCTAGTGTGAAGTACTGTTTGTCCTCATTACAACTAATGTGCCTGTCTCTCCCTGTCCTTGTTTATCTTTGCCTTTCTCCCTGTTTTCTCTCCTTTCCCCGCTCAATCAGATTCCAATAATATCTGCAGATCATCTGACTAGTCACAAGTATGTGACCCAGATGTAGGAGGCTCAGTCTGAACAGTATGTACTGCACTTCTTTCCAACATCTCACACTGCATTGCTGCCCCTAACAGCTGGAAAACTGTTGTGGAAAGAAGTTACGACAGCTGCATTTGTACAGCTGACAGAGTTGATTGTTAAAACAGTTACCTTTGTTTGTGAACTTTACTATCCATATAGAACTAAAAAAAAAAAGCACCTGACATTTTTGGAAATATGCCTTTTCATTTTCTTGCCTATAATTATAAGAAAATATTATTACCACCTTTATGTCTGTAGGTTAAATGCGAAGATACAGCCTGTACTTAGTTAGCTTAGCTTAGCTTAGCTTTACAAATAGAAGCAGAGGTTAACAGTTAGCTTGGCTATTTCTAGAGGTAAATTACAAAAGTCTTCCGACTCTATAGCTCACTCATTAACGTTGTTTGTTTAATCAATATGAAAACCAAATTATAAAAATGGCAGGCTTTGGTTTTGTGAGCAGATGTGTTCTTAGTTGGATGCAACAACTTCTGGGAATCTGGGAAACTGCAACAAGGAGATTTTCCAAAATGAGTAATAGGGTTGAATTCACCACCAGACATTCATTCATTTCCTTTTTGCCAACTATGACCTGGACACTGGCTCGTGCATCATCAGTGCTTTGTTTCAGGTTCGATGCTCAGTGTGTTCGATGTATGACTTGGCAAATACGAAATAGATGTGTAGTTGATTACAGCCACAGATTCTACACTTTTGATTTGAAAGTGCAGGAGTAAGTGTCTCATAAATTGTGTTTGGAAGAAAACTGTTCTGTACTGGTGTGTAATGTAGAATTACAAAGTCCTCAGTTCATTCTCACAGATATCATCTAATTAACACATAGAAACTAACTGTTTTGTTGTGTTACATCATAATTATGTGACAAAACAATCATTGTTCAAAACCTGCCTGGTGTTTCAAAGGATTACCTTTATATTGGACAACAAACAACAAGAAACACAAGAATCTCAACTAAGCTAACTTGTCCTTGTCATTCATGTCTAATTCACTGGTGTTTTGTGAACCTCTCTCCAGATGGAACTGGAGCGTGCGGAGTGTCAAGTCCAAGATCGATGGTCAGCCTTCACGCCTGTAACATCAAGAGCAAAATGGGGAACCAAATGTGAACCGGTTTGGAATAAATCTGCATGTTAACATAGGAGGCACAGTTTGTTAGGATTGTTTTCATGTGTACTTCATGCACTCTATTATTACACAACAGACAAGAACATCATTTGCATCACAGACTGCCTTTCGTTCTGTAGAGGCAACTTACCTTTATTCACCGGACACACTTTGAATGTTAACGAGAAGTAAATGTGTGGAGCAGTCGTCGACTGGAGTGGTACGTCCCTTGACCAAGAAACATAACTTAACGTTGTTTGTTTGTTCATTGGCTGTTGGTCTTTGACCTAAATGTGTTCATTTGTTTACACAAAGGTGCATTTCAGTTGAAGTGAGAGAAAAAAGAACCTGACTGAACGACATATGCATGCACAGTGATTTTCTTTATGATTTTATTTAGTTAAACCAGTGATAAGGGAAATGACATGAGTGCACTCAGAGGCAAAAAAAGCAACTGAATGTCTGTGAGGTGTCTTTCAAACCTTTGTAGCCTACCTTTCTATCTCTTAAGCACATGTCTTTAACCTTGCAGGTGTCCCTGTAAAGTGCCATACATCTCAAAATATATGAATGATATTTAAGCAGTGTTACAAAGTGATAAACTCGATAATTCCCTTTAACGCGTCTCTGTTTTCTCTCTTGGATTGCATGTAGTGTCCGTTGTCGTGACCTGTCATTACCTGTAGCACCACTGCTGATTAGATCCCCCTCCCCAGATTGCCTGCTTAACTCTCGTCTTCTCCTTAGCATCACAGATCTCAGATGAGTTCAGATGAGTTGTATGCTCGGTCTTGCTCTGTGTGAGAGACCAAAGACTCTCCCCATGATCAAGATGAGTTTTTCTTTTTTTTGAATAGCTTTGAAACTACAGGGCAATCAGTTGGCATCCAAACTGCTGTGCGACAGAAGTCAAAATCTATGGTGCAACTGGTAATGGAAATGTAATCTGTATGGCCTGATTTGTTTTTCTTTTGTATGGTTGTGCATATTTTCAGGCAGGATGCAAAAGTAGATTGAGTGCAGTGTACATATAGTCTGACATATTTAAGAATATTCGTTTCAAACATCTACTTGAGACCTTTTTTCAGATAGTCGGCCAAAGTCTTTTTGTGTTACTGTTACTAGATATTGTGGGTAGACTAGTGAGGCTAGATTTTAAAAATGCATGGGCCACATAAGCAAGCCCAAAGAGGGGTTGGGTGTTTAGAGTAGATCTCTAGAACTCTTTGTTGTTACTGTGTTTTGGGTGTTCTTCAGGCGTAATAATTGGTGGATAGTACAGGGAAAGTGGCAAGAATATAAACGATTGTATTACTCATCCAAAGCCTTAGAATGTACCACCGTATCAGCACAATGCAACATGCCATTTTACATCATCCAGTTGCCTAATCCACGCCATATTAACACACACAGAGCACTATGTAACTGTCACTTGATTTTGTCAGTGTTTCCTTAACCTTCTTGTGGTTTTTTTTTAGATGAGGAGTGTTTTTCTTTTTTTTGTTTGGATAACACTTTGATATTAGTTCAGATTTTTAGTTTTGCTCATTTGACTTCTTATAACGAATATAAAGGTGTGTATTTGTGTGATCCTCATGCACAGTTTCCTGAAATTCCATGTCATGTTAATTTTAGTATGATTATGGTTGTAAACTCAATATTTTCTACGTTATGCATATTGTTGAACTGTATGCATATTGTTCATTTCTCTAGTCTTTTTGTGTTCTTTGAACAAAGATGTTTTATATGAGTATCTAAAAGTGATGAAATAATAGAACAGAAAGGCTAAGTTGTCGCTGTGGCAACCGTTGCCGATAATCGAGTAATATTTTAATGATTGTAAGGTTTGTAACTAGTCATATAAGAAAAAAAAAGACTATTGTAAAAACCTAGTTCTTAGATGTTTAGAGTAAAAGTGTTATTTTCTACTGTATCCATTTCAAAAAGTAACTATTGTTTTAATATTTTTACTCTCCCTGGAAATCGGGCCATGTTGGAAAACAAGCTGCATATTTTAGGGGTGTTGCCGGCGGGGTCAGGTGAACGTGACGAGTAGGGACAGAGTCTGCGTGCTCATCTCTTACTCAGCCAGCTGCAAACAACAAGGGCAGGGTGGGGAATCTCAAGGCGATGAAGGTGATAAAGGTAGACTTTTTTGCACTTCTGTACATAGTCAAAAAAGAGAGAATCATGTATATTGAGATCTTATTTTGAATAAAAAAAATGTCTATAATGACAAGGAATTTTGCTAGGATAACAAAAAAATAAAAATAAAAATAAAAAAAACTTATGAAAGGCTGAACAAAATTGCTTGCATCAAAAGGGCACTGAGTTCTCACTTTCCTACCCCTTTCAGAAAAGGCCAAGCGTCGCTCTTCATTTTTGTCAGCAGCTTGTAGTTTGCCAGGTAACCTTCCGGAGGAGGGGCTCACCGCCCTCCAGCGTAAGAGCCTGACTGGGTTTGTCTGGTCCCCTAACCCGCCTGTTCTGACAGGTCTGTGTGTCATGGCCACGCCCTCCCAGGCCCAACCAATCACAACACGTCCTGTCTCTTTGCTGTACTCAGTGGGGAATGCATGTTAAAGGAAATACGTATACCATAAAAAAAAATCACAACACAGTAATATTGAATAAGAAAACATGTTACACAGAAAGATGTATTTACAATATACAATATTCTATCAATGTAATGGAATAAAATATATACTAAAAATACAAAAATAGAATAGTGGTTTATATAAAAAAGATTCCTGAGAATATACTCACTAAAGTTTCACCACGTGGAGAGTTAAAATACATGCAACACAAACACCATAGCTATAAGTATGTTCTTTATGTTTGTGTA
>NW_018128047.1:710572-721978 GCF_001952655.1 Monopterus albus
CAGGAATGTAGTTCAACATCAGGCAGGGTTTAAGAATAAATTTCAGGTTGTGGTGTGATAATCGTTAGTTTGAGATTTTGTCCTGATCATCTTCGTCACCTCTCATCTTCTACAAGCACACCTGCTTACATTTATGATAGGATGTAAACTGAACTTTTTTTTTGTTTGTTGTTTGTTTTCTCTGCTTGTAGTGCTAATATGACGTATTCTGTCTTCTGCCGCAGTTTGTTTCTGCTTGTTTTACTGTTCCAGGCCCCCTGAAAGGATGTGTCATGTATGCATACTGGCCACCTCCTCTGAAAAGCACCCGGAAAGAAAACCGCTGGTTGCCACAGTCTAAAGCCATAAAATATAATCTCATCTGAATGAAATGTGCTAGAAGAACCCAGAAATGAAATGGAGGTGGTGAAATGGCACCTTTCTGAAGCTGCAGGAGAGGGGATGTGTTTGTTGGGGTTTTATTATCTACATCATGTAATAATATGAACCAGTGTAATTAACGTGGTGTGCCAATTTTGAAGGACAAGAAGTATGATTTAAGTTCTTGACACGTTTTCACAGGGCCTGCATAGCTATATTTGATTCTTGCTGTTATGAATAAAAAAAATGTAATAAAAATTTACAAATGAACAGAAGTAAAGAATGATTTTGCACTGAGACGTTATTTTCCATGTAGAAATCTGCTCCAAAATGTGTCTTAATGTGGAGAGGTGCTGCCAAGGCCTCCTGTGACCCAGACTCATTGAACAGCACTGGCAACAGTGCAGCAGGACTGACCTTCAGAGTCAGAATCAGCTTTACTGGCCAGGTGCGTTGGACGCATGAGGAATTTGACTCTGGTACAGTGGCTGTCAACCAACCAATCAGAGATTTTTAGTTATTTCTGCTTGATCAGTAAGTTTTATTACATTCTCATTTCTTGTAATTTCATAAGGACAAATATCTGAAGAGCTGGGCAGAGCATAGTAGAGCATAGTGGAGCAGGGAGGGAGCGCTAGACGGAGCAGAGTGGAGTGATTTGGAGGTTCATGATAGTGCTACCTTAGTTACATACTGTAGCTTTAAGTAAAAGTACTGACAGCAAAATAAAAGTATCAAAATAAAATTGGATTAGCTTAAATATGTTATAATATGCTATTATATAATATGTATAATATTACTTTACTTTTAATATTACTTTATTTGTTTCAAGTTGTTAAGTTGAAAAATAATACTTTGTATGAGAGGCTGAAGTTTAACTATTGATTTTGATAGTTTAACAGATGGTTTAAGTCAAAGTCAACTTCATAGACTTCTTCTTCAATGAAGCTTTCAGTTACATCGCATGGTCCTCATCAGCTGCAGCTAATGCTAGTTAAGATTGGTCTAGGTATAACCTCAGTTAACTTGATATTTTGATTGAGTTTTGTTATAAACTACCTTCCTTGTTTTGAACACTCTCTGCAGCTGCAGCCAACAGACCCTTTGCCTTAACATGTAAATGTAAATTTGAATTTCTGTGTGATACAAGCATCTCTTTTGTTACAGGGATGACATCTTTAATCTGTATCTCACACTGTCAGCCAGTGGCTGTGTTTACGCTGTAACTTGAAGTCAGTCTTGCTCATTTCTAACAATTATAATTAAACATTAACCCAACATGTTAGAAATATATTTTTAATCTTTCCAGTGTGCTGTTAGTGCGCATTAATTCTAATATTTATTAAAACCCCATTTTATTTCTTTCTACGCATGATGCACCAATTTGTTCTACCCACTGAAGCTTCTCATTAGGAGCAAAATGTTTAATTGACATAGAGATATGCGCCTCATAGAATGATAGCGTCTAAATGTGACTTAATACAGAGGCATTTTTAAAGGAGGAATTCAATCCAGTGAGGTGAGGAATGGCTTGAAATGTTGAGGTAATTCATTTAGTTAATAGCATGCACACACACTGCAGAGGAACATATGAAATGTCCTAAATAAAAGCACCCCCTGGCACCACCCTGTGCCTGGGTGGGTTCTCTCCAGGTACTCCGGCTTCCTCACACAGTCCCAAGACAAGCACCTTAGGTTGATTGGCAACTTTAAACTACCCGTAGGAGTGAGTGTGAGTGTGTGTGGTTGTATGTCTACATGTCATCCCTGTGATAGACTGGCGACGTGTCCAGGGTGGACCCCGCCTCTCCCCCCTTGTCAACTGGGATCGGCTCCAGTCCCCCCACGACCCCCATTATGATAAGCAGTATAGATAATGGCTGGATGGATGGAGGTTTGCAGCGGTTCTGTAATGTGACGTGTTCTCACTGACTTCAGTTAAGGCCAATCTAAAAACCATGCTGCTCATTCAAGGATGTGATGCACACTGTAGCCACCAGATAGCACCAGCTCTTTGTAAACCGAGGCTCACAGTGACAGTATCACCTGTTTGCCCATTATCAGAGCTGTATGCGTCTGTGAACTCACCGGATATATGAATTATAAAAGTATTTGGCTGGCTGATTGCTCCTTATGCCTTATCTTTTTATGATCCTAGTGCAGCCTAATTAAAAGAAATAATAGCAGCAGTTGTCAGGCAAAATGAGAGGGACAGATGGTCGGATGGAAATGAACCTCTGAAACATGGATGCAGTGAGCTGCTGGAGAAGTTGCCGTCACACTGCTTGAGTGTAAGTGGAAATGCTGACTAACAGGAAACTGCATGCAATTAACACTAATGCACTGCTTCCTTACATGAAATTATTTGCCTGGAAAAAAAAAACCTTCATTTACAGAAAACTGACTTTGTATTTTTCACATTCCATCTGACTCCTTTTCGCTCTTTCCGTGTCGTCTTGCATAAATTACTTTGCCTCTCTCTCCTTCAATCTGGTATCAGCTTCCTTTGCCTTGTCTTTTGTCTCCATGTCTCACCTCCCAGCCTTTGGCCTTCAGATCTCCATTTCCTCTCCCTCCCCTCCCTCCGTCTCTGTGTCCACAGGCGTTAGCGGCCGACTGTGTCGTGCTGAGACTTAATGAAGCAATGCTGATCTAATAATGGCAGCTTCTGTCACCCGCCTCACAAAGTATGATGTATGACCTCTTATCTCTATCACATCATGAATCTCACTTAGCACTGCCTCCTCAACGTTCCTTGTTTTTCAATTAGGCTCCATTTAAAACAACAGAATGTGGAATAATGTGTGTGTGTGTGGGTGGATTTGTGAATATAAAAAGACTGCACCCCCAGCCAAGTTGTCATGTGGAAAAAGAGGAGGGGGGAAAAAAGAGTTGCGCTGTGAGCGCTCAGCCATTAAGTCTCTATTAATACACAATAAATGTCATTTAATGAATTTCCTCTCAGGGGAGCATAATACTGAGAAACAATAAAAATTTAAACATTGTATTTGTGCATTATGCACAAACACTACAGTGATGTGTGATGTCTGTTTAATTAAGGGGTTAGAAGATAAGCAGCTGAATGATTGCTTTTTAAAAGTGACCCTATCTCATTATGAAGGCACTAATGAGAAAAGGAGGGAGGGAGAGGAGAAGAGAGTGAAAGTAAGTGGATGAAAGAAGCAGGAAAAACAACAAGAGAAGCTGAAATGAAGAATGAAGAGAGGGCGATGATGGCAGAAGTTTGATGCAGATGTGACGGTGAAGAGTGAAATGTGAGCCTATAAAAGGATAATAATGATGTGATCAAACAAAAAGAGGTAGTCAGCTGATTCCAGGGTGGGTACACCGTGATTAAAAAGACAGACACCTTACAATATCTTCTCCACTCTTTGACTCCTTTTCTTCAGAGTAATCATGTCATTAGTTTTATGCACCATCCTCCCCACTTTGACTCCCACCCTGGTGCCATCTCTCCCTCGCTGCTCTCCATCTGCTGAGTCACCACTTGACTTTCACTGAGTGCTTCATGGAGCACAGCTCAACTTTCTCCAGGGTCCAAGAGTGATTATACTAAGTGCGTTTGTGTGTGCATCTTTTTACAGTAAGCATCTGTGAGTGTGTTTTCCTGTGCTGATGGCAAAAGAGAGCAGGGTAGCAGCAGCAGGTTCATCTAATCACATCTCCTGGAAGAGGAGGGCTATCGATCGAGATGGTTGGAGTCCATCACAGAATTTAGAACTAACAGTCAGCTGCACTGCCAACAACAGGCCTGTGACGGGGTTGTGCTCTGGTGTAGTTGTGTAAGTGAATCCTGTACAGAGACACTTGGCCCAGTGTCTAGAATTTTAGAAAATGACTAACTGTCCACTGTTCTGTGAATGCGGGTATCTTCAGATTTGCTAGTTGTAGCTGATGGTTAACTCTGTAATACAACTACCTGCATACACTGTTAGTTTTGGTCACTGTGTGAGGCTATCACAGAACATGTTAAGGCAAACAGCTATCCTTAAGGCTTCACATTCAGAAACTTGGCCTTTCACAAGAGGGGGACAAAAAGCACGGTAGCACACATGTTAAGGAATGTCCGTCTGTGTGTAAACCTAACAGACAAATACCAAAGTTGCTGTTGACTGAAACATTTGTCAAAAGCTATCATATATGTTCCATAAGATAGTACAGCTGACACCAAATGCACACTTTTCCCAGCATTTTACTGGACTTATTTCAACATGTCGCTGCCTTTAGATCAATGCATTAACTGTTCTCAGCTGACTACAGTAACTGATGCTCAGTTCATGTAAATTTTAAGTTGCCTTTGTTATGGTTAAATCAACCCTTCTCAGCAAAGCAGCATGTGCTTCTGTTGTTCTGTCTAAATCCCATGTTGACTGCAGCATCGATAGTTTTAGAATCAAGTATTTATATTATTTAGAGTAAACATATACATATGTAGCAAAACCCTCAAACCACTTAAGTGCTGTCTAAATACAAGAGCAGCACTCTTTAATTGTTTATGTAAAAGTTATTTCTATCCTTTACACGAAATCAGCTGAATTATGAACTGTTAATATACACAGACCCAGTTTAACCATTCGTCCAGTGACAAGGGCTGATACGATTTAGGAACTGAGATGTGAGCCAAAGCTACACAATAGCAACAACAACAACAACACAACAACACACTAACTAAACATAAAATAAATGAATGAATGAAAAATGTCAACTTCAGTGCTTTCGCTGGCTCGCATCTTTATAAGCCAGTCTGTACAGATGGAGAACTATACATTTTCTTTTCATGTTATCATGAATACACTGAGGTTCCAGGGATTAAAAGTAGACAAGGAAGTGCATGTGACATGCAAATTAATGATATTAAATTGTGATATGCTCCACAATCATCTCAGAATTATTAGTTATTACACACAGTAAAACTGCATTTCAGCATTACATGTGTTAAAAAAAACATGTCAAGCTAACAGTCCAGAAAAAAAGATGCTTTGCACATAAGTATTTTTGGTCCAGAGAAAGGAAGAGGGCAAACATGTGTGTATCTGCGTGTGTGACTGCATCACACACATACTGTAGCTCATGGTGGTGGGTCCATTAATGGACAGTGGTACGAGCATCCTTTAAAGAGTAACTACACCTTTTTTGTTGTTTGTTTTTTGTGCTGGTCACATCACATATAGATTTGTTGACCCTGATACAGGCAACAAAATTCATACAAATTGGTTTCAACTAGTTTGTGTCTACTTGGACTTGAAAATTCATTTCAGTCAGATCCTCTCACTCCTCTCTTTCCATGATATAAGAGGCATGACTCTAAGGTCTATTAGCATTAGCATTCACATTGCCAAGAGCAAACAAATGTTGTGTAATGACAAATATTCCTCAGCTGAGGCAGAAAACACATGCCCTTCAATATCTCTTCTGAGCTTGACCAGATATTTAGGACTGGCGAACAGTAAGTTTAATCATGACAAACAGCAGTGCTACTGACACTCCCCCACAGACACACACGAGTCGAACCACTACCTCAGCTACAAAACAGATACCACACAGTGACTCTCTCAAATGGGCCGAGCTGTAAATGAGCATCTGCTGATTGTCAGAATTCCACTGTACTGAAGGCAGCTTCTGATTGCTCCTCACTCCTCTGTAGAGGGTTTCAGCAGAATTTGAGCGTTTCATTTCAGATTTAGTTGTAATCGGTCCTAGTGTGCCTTTTGAGAGTTTTTTGGTGAGAAGAAGGATGACCTCTGAGGGCATCTGGGGCTTGTAAACATACTTTCCCATCTTTGTTTTCACTCAGTCTGTGATCCAGGGCTTTATTTCGACATGCACTCTGTCCTGCTGCGGTGCTGCCAATTGGTTGTACGTTCTTGCCCCCAGATGGTTTCAGGGTCACATACCATAAAGCATAATTCTGATAAGAGACACCCGCAAGGTGTCCTGGATCAAAAGTCCTAATGGATTTGCACTGACATAGAAAAGAAGCAGGCAGTGGTGTTGATGTTTGGGAGAGAAGGCTGGGCTTCATGCTGGGAGCATGGTTCTGGATGTAGCACTTAGCTTTTTTGTACTGTCTGCTCCTACACCAGTACATCCTGCTTTTCATTGACCTGTGGCCTTCTTTTGACACAGACTATGATAAAAGCCATCGACTATTTCATGGCCTCAAGGGCCACCAGTCTGTTATCACTCTTTCTCCACTGGGATCCATGAGCCTCCATATGAAGTTGCACATATGATGTATGTTCTGGAAACTGTGCAAGAAGCTTTTGTTTCAGATTGCTTTAAACCACCTATAGGCCTGCTACAAACCGATGCAGAGTGAAGTTGTGGTTGTGACTCTTCCAACGTGATTATGAGAAAATGTTTAAAAATTAATTGATGCAAAACAACCTCTCATAAATTTTTGCCCAAGGTAGGTGGCAGTAAGTGCTTGTCAGTAAAAGGCTTATGTTACAGAACACTTGGTGTCTGTCCTGCTTTATAATTTAAACAAGAGTGTAATGGTGCAGTAAATAGTTGAATTACAACCCTCTAATTACCACCAGAACACCAACATACTGTATGACCTTAATCCTCTACCAAACTTCAGTGACTGAATTTGCACTTTGCTGAATACTTCCACTCTGAGACGGTGGAAGAACAAGTCAGGGGCTACATGACAACTGGCAGAGCGTTTTTGCTGACATCATATGGGTCATACAGTGAGGGCACAGCTGTACCCAGAGATGAACAGCCACTATTCACTTGGTGACAGGATGTCCCTCTGCGTTACATGTAGCGCACAAAGACGGGAGATAAAAGTAAGAGAGAGGAGGTCAGGGAGGCACGCTGTCGGTCCTCTTAATGTACGGTAAGATATCATGACCCTTGTCCATGGGTTAATTACTAGGACTGTGGTGCTATTTAAGGACAAATGAAGCAGCAGTTGGAGGAACTTGAGAATGAGTTTCAAGACAAAGCCTAAAGTGAAATCTCACTGTGATACCAGAGCCCACAGGAAGACGGGGTGGGGGGTAGGGGGGTTTAACAGGGTAACAGCTGTGGCGTCTGCTAAACTTCAGCTTGTCACAAGATTGTCGACTTCTAGGATGAAGTGAAAAGTCACATGAGCGAGGAGCCAAAATGGATTCAAGTCAAGTGTGTCGCAATTGTCACCCTCCAGCCTGTGAGGAAGGGGAGGAGAGGGGAGCAAAAGGGAAGTGGGCCTCAATCCAAAGGCAGGTTATTTGAAGCTTTTGTATAAAACTGCACTTTGAGGAAGAAAAAGTCTAAATCAGTGTGCTGCTCATCACATGTGTGTGTGTGTGTTTGTCTTTATATACTTGTGCAAACCAACCCCTGACAGAACACCTTTCTTGTGTGGACATGTCTTCTTGTGTAGACCTTTTGGGTGGTCCACACAAGGAAGATGCTAGGATAGACTCCTTTCATCCTAAAGAATGATCTGTCTAAGTTTCAGAAGATGTCCACATACAGAGAGTAAAGTCATAAAAATGTGTGCCAGCTTGTGCTCTTGTGCCCTCTTATTGCCCCCTATCCGGTGGTGCAGTCAAAATTTGATTTACAGGGAGGAGACACAATCCAATTTTCTGATTGGCTAAGGCTGGGAAATTTTGTAATTGGCCATTATCTACATTTATTTTATCATTCATTCGTTCATCTTCTACCGCTTAATCCCTGAACGGGGTCATGGGGGGCCGGAGCCAATCCCGGCCGGCAATCGGGCGAAGGCAGGGTACACCCTGGACAGGTCGCCAATCCATCGCATTTTATCATATGCATGCAAAAATTCAATAAAATAAAATATCATGCTCTGATTAAATACTGCTTAAGCTGAATTCATGCAATACTGCCTGTGTCTCTAAAAAGGCACAGACAGTTCAGCTTAGAAGTGGGTGGCAATCAAAACAATATCTAAAACCTGGAGCTTGAGTCTCACCTTCAACTAATGTTGCATTAAATGCATGCTTCAACACTGCGGTAGCACCACAATCGGTGTGCTGAGAGATACGACAAGGAGAGAACCTTGCAAGCTGAATTAAACGATAAAAAATATTTTGCAAATTGTCCAGGTAAGATTTAAGAAACTAGTTAGTTGTTTTGGTTTGAAACTAAATTCTGGTTTAGTCCTCTGGCTCATTTTCCAGCATTAGTATTTGTGAAGCTATTAAGCTAATGTTAGCTTTAACTTGTGAGCCTCTATTTAAAGAAATAACTCAAAGCAATTTAAATTGTCTTTGAAGATATGCCAACTTTATGCAGGAAAATAAAGCTGATGTATGCTTTATTTGTAACAGTTTTTCTGTAACATTGTCAATATGTTTCAAGGAGGACTGTGCCACAGATGACTCTCTGTCAGAATCCATTCCTGACCTGGAAAGTGAATATATCAAATCTTATGAAGAAGACCCCTGCAACACAAATGGCAATGATGGGAATCCTGATGACAGCGGCAACAATGAGGATGAGGGTAGGACAGTGGTTACAGTGAAAACTTGCCACAAGGGTCAAAAAAGAAAGTGGGACAGGCGTCATTACTGTGTATACTGCAAAAAACCACAAAGTAAAATGGCACAGCATCTGAGGCGGAAACACAGCAGTGAAACAGAAGTGGCCCTAGCAATGTGTCTTCCATCAACATCAAAGAAGTGTCGCCAAACACTTGAGCAACTTCGTAGGAAGGGAAGTTATTATCATAACATTGAGGTGTTGCAGAAGGGTGAGGGCGAGATAGTAACCTATAGACAGCCATCAAAACATGCAAATGCAGAAGATTATTTGCCATGCAACATTTGCTATGGGTTCTTCATAAAAGATGAACTATGGAAACATGAGAAATGGTGTCGCAAAACAATGGGAGAGTCAGAAGTTAAATCCCAAAAAAAAAGAAGATTTCAAGCTGCTGCCTCAGCTCTCCTTCCATACAAAGGACAGTTGTCAGAAAGATGCTTAGGATTGTTAGGAGAATGGTAATTGACAAGGTGTCCCTTGAATTAAGACATGACCCTCTCATATGTGTATTTGGAGATAGACTGCTGGAGAAACACGGAAGTGATCGATCAAAAGATGGTCATGTCAGTCAAAAGATGAGAGAGTTGGATACATTTTTACTTTCTGTAAAGTCCTTTGACCGCGAAGTTAAGATGCTGCAAGATGTTTTGGTGCCACCTAAATTTTCTTTAGCTGTGGAAGCAGCAAAAAAACCCCTCTGGTTTCACCAGCTCCAAGTACAGGTATGACACACCATCTCTTAGTTTGAAGTTAGGCCACTCGCTGAAGGCAGTATGTGACATTATGATTGGGGATCATATAAAGGCTGAAAATGATGCAGCTGCAGGGAGAGTAAAGAGCTTCTTGGACTTAGTGGCAGCAGAGTGGGACCTCTTTGTGTCACGCCATGCACGAACAAACTTAGAAGAGGACAGATGGAACAAAAAAGAAATGATCCCACTTACAGATGATGTGATGAAGCTGCAAGTATTGAAGTCTACAGCAGAGGAGGCAAAAGTGAAACTCATGGAAGCGCCTAACCCTAAAGCATACAAGATTCTCAGTAAGTGCCTTCTCTCACAAATCATACTTTTCAACCAAAGACGGCAAGGTGAGGCAGCAAAATTGCCTCTGTTGACCTATAGGAACAGAACCAAAGAAGAACCAAATGAGGACATTATGCAGTGCCTTTCAAAACTGGAACAAGATTTGAGTCATGAGTTTACCAGGTTGGTGATAAGAGGGAAGAGAGGCTGTAAAGTACCTGTGCTGCTTACCAGCGAGATGACAGAATCACTTGATTTCCTCATTGAGCAAAGGGGTGAGGACAGTGGCATTTTGGGTAGTAATGAGTACGTCTTTGCAAGACAGCATTCGGATTCTCATCTCCGAGGTTCAGACTTTTTGAGGAACTATGCAGCTGCAAGTGGGGCAAGGAAGCCTGAAACACTCACGTCAACCCACCTGAGGAAACTGTCAGGATTGGCGAGTGAAACTGCCAAATAATGTTAGTGTTGAACTCAATTATATAGCCAGACGAACAGAGGTAGAGAATAGGTTTCTTTCTTTACTACTAACAACAGTACAAGTCCAGAATCAGAATCAGGTCGATAATACAGTCCGAGGTCAGTGCCAGTAAACATCAACAGCCAGGAGGTCCACAAGAGAGAGATCAGGGAGGAGACAGAGGTCGGTACACAGCAGGCAATCAGATTCTGGGGGAATAAGGCAAAACACGGTGGTCAACAGAACAAGATAATCAGGCAGAGAAAGAAAGCTAGAAAGTCAAAGCTGGGGTCTAGAACAATCTGGCAACTTCCTGGTGTGGGGAAGTTGCTTAAGTGCTAGTGTGGCAGGTGTTGCCAATCTGGGTGATGAGATGCAGGTGATAATATAAAGAGTCCAGAACTGTGGTGAACCAAACCGGAAGTACTTCTAAAATAAGCGCCTGGGACCGGAGCCGGAGAGATAGAGTCTTGACAGAAACATGTGGCTACACTTAGTCAGATAATGAACCTGAAAGAAAATGAGTTGGATCAACTTGCCAAATTTATGGGACATGATATTCGTGTTCATCATGAATACTATTGCCTACCCGAGAATACATTTCAACTTGCAAAGATGAGCAAGCTGCTCATGGCAATCGAACGTGGAACTGAGGTCTACAAAGGCAAATTTCTTGATGAGATTGATTTGGGCATAGAAAGTGAGTAGAAAATAGATTTCATAATAGAATGCAATTTATACTTAAAATGCTGTTTTTGTTCTACTCGTCACTTTAGTATGTGAAATAAAATAAGTAATGTTGTTTTTATCAAAACAGCTGGTTTGTCTTCTGAAGTTAGAGCTGTACAGAAGTCTCAAGTCAGTGAAAGTGACACAGAAGTCTTCAATGAGAAGTCTTTGGAACCAGCTCCTATGTTATGAAGCCGTCAGAGCTGTTACCTTGAATATCTGTTTTCTTTTCTGTCTATAAATGACAGAAAGTAACTAAAAATGTCCATCCTGGTTACTTCTTCTCTTTAAGGGTCCTCCAAA
>NW_018128047.1:722417-779109 GCF_001952655.1 Monopterus albus
AAAGGAAATTGTTGTAGTTCATTTTTAATTTATGTTGTGCAAATAAAGCCAGTTGTGACTAATTTCGTGTGCTAAATTGTTTATCAAGCTTCTATCAATGGAGTGGGTGAATTAAAATAGGTAAATCAAGATTAGAGGACTTTGACAAACATTGCTTTCAGTGTTACTGGTGTTAAGCAAACTTAGCAAGTGACATGTAAGATTGAAAAAACCTAAAGTTTAGACATCTGCAAAACTACCCAGTTTTAAATGCAGAGATGCATACATATACCTTTTTTATAATACATTTTTTAATAGATGTAAATACAAACAAGTTTGAAAACACTTTACATTGGTAAAATAAAACCACATGCTTCCATCTCTGTAATGCTGTGCTTTGGGTTAACCAGGAAAGTAAGATGGGACAGTTATGAAAGATCTGCTAAAATCTGGTGATATAACATGCATTGTTTTGGTGTTTTGTGACAGAAGATCCAGTTCACCAAATCTGCTTGGCAACAGGCTCCGGTCCTCACACGTGTAGAAGAAAAAAATTTTTTTTATTTCGAGTTTTCTGCATTCTGAAGTGACATTTTGATTCTCTATTGCCACCTCATGATAGATTTGTGTTTCGCACCACTGTAGCTATAGTAGAAGTGGTGGCCCTCACAAAGAAGTCACAGAACATGGGCCACACAAAGGCATAAAGACGTATGTGTGTGTTCGTGTGCATTACTTACATCATGAGGACCAAAACCTGTTAATACACTCACACTGTAGGGACTTGGCCATCCTTTTGGGGACCAGAAGCTAGTCCCCACAAGGAAATCACTGAATTTTAGGGTGGCAACATGGTTTAGGGTTATGGTGAAGGTTAGGATAAGTCTACAGGAAATGAATCTAAGTCAATGTAAAATCCCCACAAAGAACAAAAACACAGCGTGTGTGTGTGTGTGTGACAATACACGATATTGGGTTCATGAGAACAAGACAAGACGATATCTTATTTTTAAGAAATCTTCAGTGACAAAATATATGACTTTTATTAAACTGCAAGTCACAAAATGCAAAACAGTGCAAGCACATTTTGAAATGTTTTAATAAATCTTGTAATGAATGTCACTTCAGTTCTGCTGAGTATGAATTGACATATGCAGTAAAAGATGACAATTTGCAAGCACTGTAAAGGTTTTTGCCACAAACTCAGCTCACTAGCGTCTCTGCTCTATGATTTCATATGAGTCTCCTCAGACCTTATAGCTGCATGAACTGTGCGTGAGCTTCTAATGTCTAAGTGAAACTATGTGTGACCTTCGGTGCTATTTTCACCCTGACTACACTGCACTGGACAGTGACATCATCCAGCAAAGACATTGTATTGACCAATCATATATGGGGGATGATTGAGACGTGGATGCCCATGGGAAGAAGACTTTTTTGTTTACCTTGGTAGCATGAGCATTCACTGCTATTCACTGTTGAATAGGGGCCACAGTTAACGTATAATAATGACATGCCATGCATTTTTGTTCGAAATGGATGTAAAACAGTTTTTTTTATCTGTCAGTGCTGACACACTGGTGGTAGAGTTGGTGCTATGTTAGCACCAGGCTAACCAAAATACAACAGAAACTCCCAGGCTGGAAACACGAATGAAGCCACTCACGTCAGCACATCGAGTTGCGTTTTTGCCAGAGTAAAGGTGAATTCATGCTTTGCATATACTATTGTGCACAAAGCGGACACAGATAAGGGTTTCGCAGGTGTTCCTATTCCTACTTCAAATTGAGGGTGTGCCTTCTGCCATCATACCACAATGGTTTCCAAGCATGGTGGTACATGGGCAGTTGGAGCTTTTATTGTGTGGAGCGTCCGCACAGACACTAACTTTTCACCTGCATGTGGGGTGTCAGCACAGAGTCCACATGGACCCTCGCGGACCTGTGAAGATGATGAAAATACATCACTCCACTTAGCGGACATGCGGATGTGCAAAGCATGAATTCCCTTTGATGTGAACATGCATTCACACGTCATCATGCTGGCTTGGTTCTGTTTCATACTGATATCACAAGACAGTTTTTACCTCAAGGAGAAATATTGTCACATTTTAATATCACGAGATCTTATGGCATGAGATCTCATCACACCCCTACTGTGTGTGTGTATATAATACCCTTAATTCACCCCCATCATTAGTGATTTTCCTCACCAGCCCTTTCACTCTTTTTCTCCCTCACTTGGCGTTATTCCATCCATCTCTGCCACCCATGTTTAGCTCGTAAAGTAGCCGGTTCGAAACAGCCATAACTGCTGCCTAAATCACAATGTAATTAATTCATAGTGATTTAGGAAGAGTAAGAAGGGCCTATTGCTGAGACAGCCAATTTGGTATGTAGGCCTCTATACAACTGTCTGTCTCTCAGTATCATGTCTCAGATGTATTTTTTATCTCAACAGTTTGCTGAATTTTCTATTGGCTGCAGTCTGTACTGTATTAAAACAGTTTCACATTAATTATTCGATTATGGAAATCTAGCCACTTTCCTGAAAGAGAAAAAAAATCAGCTTCTTTATTGGTGACAGGGCTTTTTGAAGAAGGTGCTTCACAGTGGGCGACTATTACATCAATCTTACAGTCTAACTATTCGCTGTCACATGGGAAATAGGAAATGTCTGCGCCATATATAATAAAGATAGTCTCTTTTTTGTTCTTGGCCTTACACAGCACAAAGTGCCATCTTCCCTGAAATGAGGCCTTATCATTAAATTAAGTAAAGCGAAGCAGTGAGTTGCTGTTTCATTTAGGATAAGTAAGAATGATTTCCCTGCTATTTCCTGCTCCTGTGCCCAACCCGCCACCATGCTCCTCTTTCTCACCTTCAGCTTGAGTGTCTTCACGTGGGCAGCCACACCTGATGCAGGCAGTTTCTCATGAGCCTCTGTGTGAATAAATCTCAATAGCACCATGACTCACACACACACACTTTATCTCACAAGAGCAAAGAGCTGCTCAGGAGGGTCTATTTTTATTTGTGTCGCCACTGGAGCAAGGCCGCTCCCAGATCCTGTTTTGAAAGCAATCATACTTACACTACTCTATATTAATTATCCAGAAATAACAGGTCAGTGGATGAAACTGGAGAAGTAAAGGGTACTGACATCTGCTTGTAATCATTTCTGTCACCTTATTAGGCTTGGAAAAATGGTGCACATGCAGCTATCTAAAATGAAGTTAAAAAAAATCAGCATATCTGTTCTTTGGTTTAATGGGCCTGAGAAAGTAGAAGGAGAAAAGAAGGAGGAGGAAACAAGCACATTAATCTCCTGACAGTTAAGAGGGGAAGTTCAGTAGTTCACTGCTAGGAAAGCATACAGTTCAGTTTGTTTAAGAAGAAGTGTAATTACAGAAGCAGTTTTTAGACACAGTCTGTTCTCACACAGAGTGAGAGCTGAAGTAATGACTTAGCTGCTGTTCCGCTAGCGCCTGTAGCTCAGTACAATCTCTCGGTGAACATTCTTATCATCTGTCTGAAGGGGAAAAAGGACCTAAAAAGTATCAAATTAGTATCTACTGTAGCAGTTTAGAGCCATTTCAAAATTTTAAAGTGAAATGACAGCTCCCATTCTGTTTATCAGCCCCTCTGTACAGCTGGCTGTCTTCCAGGACATCTCCTGATCTCTGAAAACTGTTTGCTCATCTCTGTCCTGGCTTTGTTGCAGGGAGTGGTGGGATCTTGACTGTCTCGTGGACTCGCCTTCAGCTATAAACTGAGGCAATCATATCACAACTGTTAGAGTGGGAGTCTATAATGTTAGCAGCTATACTTTAGCACTGTGGTGCTTTTAACTAAATGGCAGAATCAGCTGACTAACATGCCCATAATGAGAATGCTAACATGCTAATATTTAATGGGTGTTTTTTTAAATTTCATGGCAATTCATCCAGAAGTTGTTGAGACAGCCTGTTCAAAACCACAAATGTTAATGTCATCATGCAGCTTGAGGAAAAGTCACAGCAGCTTATAAATCAGTATGATACAAAGTCTGGGAACTAGACAGTTTGTGTCCATTCATCCAGTAGTTGTTGACGTACTGAACCATTGTGGTGGACCAAGCAGCAGACTAACAGTGGCAGACGTTCTGTATGAACCACACAGCATAATGGTGTGTTGGGTTTTGTTTCGAGGCTAAAAAGTAACTCATTTCTCTTGTCAGTGTGAGTGGGAAGGAGGTTTTCTTACTTCTGGAGCAGAAGTTCATCCTCGCCATCAAATGATTTTGTTCAGTGCTACTCAGTTTGAACCTGGCTCTTAGCCTGCCTCTCTTCATCCCCAATTAAATGCCTCAGAACTCCCATGGTGCACTGCTGCACTTCCTGCCCTTTTCGTTGCCTCCAGTAACAAGAACGAATGGATTGTTTCATTCTTGGCGCACCCTTCTCTCCCAGATGTGACACACTGTTGCTTCCATTCTCTTTTCATAACTGTCAGTTTTCAGCTCCTTACTCTCTCCTTCCCTCGTCCTCCCTACCTCTCTTTCTGCTTCTCTTTTATTCATTTACCCTATCTGTGTCCCATTGTCACATCCCGCTTCTCTCTATGCACTGTCCCTTCATCTTCCTCCCTCCTGTGCTTCACCGATCTCTCTTGCTGTCTGTGAATTGTGATAACCGGCAGGCTGACAAGGACGGGCCCTTAACTGCAATGCCTGAAAAACCTCCCACCTATAAAAGATCTAATATCTAATGGTTTCCTTTTATTCCTCAGGCACTGGGCCAAGACCTGCCTTGCCTTTTGGCTTCACATAAGCCCATCATTTCACAATTAAAACTTTGTCAGTTTTAATGTGTGTGCAACCACATTTGTTGTTTTCTCTTCCCCTGTGTCATGGCAGTGGTTGGCAATAAAAACACTCATGTTAATTAAGGAAGAAACTGAATTACAAATCAAAGCTTTGGAATGTGTTTAATCTGTGTGCGTTTCTTTGAGACTATGTTAATGGGTACTCGATTACATCATTGGTTTGCATGTGTAAACACAAGCGTGTGTGTGTGTGAGAGACAGAGTGAGCGAGTTAGCCCATAAACTTGTTGCGTCGTGCTGTTCCCATTTCTATCTGTCGGGTTTCTTTTTTTTATCCTAACGTTGTTGTCAAATGTGCAGTAACACTCCTTGGCGTGTTTACACATGCTAGTTTAGACTCCTCCTCCAAACACTTATTTGCTGCTCACATCTTGTGCCCAGGCTCAGTTACACCTAATTGCTCATAAAATGCACAACATTGTTTACTTTCCAGCCTCAATGTTCAGCAGTTTTACAGCAGCTTAATGGGAAAAGTTTGACAAAGTCATTTTCTCCACTCCTTCCATTTGTCAGCACCATCTTTCATCATCGAGCTTTATTCCATTAGGGTTTGGTGAATCTCAGCCATTCTAATTACAGTTCACAGACAGGACAATAATATTCATTCTGTAAGGTACTTAACTTTCAGATGCTGCCATTCGTTTTCTTTTTTATCTCCTCTCGTTTACATACTAATACAAATACACTCACAGAAATGCAAGCACAACACAGCTCCTCGTGGCTCAGCACTACCACTGCCATGTATTGCAGTTTTGTTGGGCAAGAATGGAAGTCATGCAAGTTTTAAAACATAATTCATTTCTGTTGGGATACTGGCAAACTGCAGATCGACATGGGCCTCTCCTGGAAACATGGTAATGTACATTCTCTATGTCTCACCGACCCCTCGAGTCTCTGTGTCAGCATTAGCTCCACTGTATGGCCACACAAGAGCTTTACATTAATGTGCACCATTAGCCGCTTCTCTTTTACCCCCACTGTGCTCTCAGCATTCTTGTCTCCAACTAATTATTGAGTAACAAAGAACATTAGATGACCTCTCTACCCACCAGTCCTCTCTGTCCATCCGTCCACATTCCTAATTTGATACTTTAAAACCCTCCACTTTGAAATGTTTGGCTGTTTGACCTGACTCCTCTCAAATCGGGTTATGTGCACATCAGTCTAGAGAAACTGAGATCGTATTCCCCTATTTTCAATCTGGCAAAAAACTGTCATCATTAAATAATTGTGACTCTGGTTCTATATAGTTTTCTTCACAAAAACAAGAGACTAAAATGGAGTTTAAGAATTTAAAATTTGTAATGAAGAATAAAGGATGAAATTACAAGAAGTGTTTTTAAAAGATGATCATTAAATGCTCCTGTTCATTGGGTGGCTGCGCTGCACATTTTTCATCTTCCCAGTTCTCAGTGACCCTCCACACCAGCAGCACACCAATGATTGAACTGACAACAATGCTAGGACCTACTGTAGCTAGACTACTGTATGCATATTAACTCTGTAACTGCGGGAGCTAGGGTAACAGTCAGTGAGGTTAAAAGCACACCTCAGTTACAGCAGTGCTTGGTTGGAAACGCCAAACATTGGGACTCACTTCAAGTACAATGCCGCGAGAAGAAGTGAGAGCTGGCACATCATGCTTTCATTTTTCTGTGGCACTTCCTGTATCTTACCTTATGTTGTTCAGATCCCGCACTGCCTTCCCTCTGTTTCGCTGCCACTCCTCAGCACACCTGCTGTCCATCATCATATCCTCGCTGCAGTATTTCTTTCCCCAGATTATGAGTGCTGCATCCACACCTGGACTTTCCAGCCCATGCTTTCCTCATGTCCAGACCTCGTGTTGCCTCAGCTTATGCCTGCCTTGTGTTAACATCTAGAAACCATACTCTGCTGAAGTCTAAGGACTGTTCATGCTCGCCTTTGCCCTCTGTTTTTTCATTTTCTGCTGTGGTTACCTTGCACCATTAGGATTAAAGACAGTTCAGTCCTGTCTAGCTTACGTTTGTCTTTTTGAGATTTCCTGTGCTGAGAAACATTTCTCTGCTAACTCTGTTCTTTTTTTGTGTGTGTGTGCACACTTACCTTACACCTAAATCTTAATTCCCAAAACACAAGAAGTCTCATGTTAAGGACTGTTCACTCTTTGCACGCTTCCTGTTTCTGTGTCAGTATTTGGGTCCAAAACAAAAAGATTGAAAGGTACAAGAGGGGAGTATTGTCTGGAGAGAAGCCCTGCAGCTGCAAATTAACTAAATAATTAAGTAAAAAATGATGTTAAATATCAGTGTGTTACTTTTAAAGCCAGATTAATCCAGCTGGTGGTGGTGTAAAGCTCAGCAGCTAACTCAGCTAACCTAAGTGTCCATTTTAACATGCAAACAACTGCCACGCACAGTTCATTGTCAGGTCTTGTTGAATTTGAATGGGTCCATACCAGCTAAACATAGTCTGTAGTAAATGCACAGCATATTGTCTTATTTGGTTTTGGCCTTGTATATGGCCTGTTTGCTTAACTTTTGTTGAATGGGAAGAGATTCTAATATTTTCTTTTTAAATTGTAGTTTACAGTGCAACCAAAACACTTAGTATAGCACAGTCTAATGGAACAGTACTGCTAAGGCCCACAGTCACACAATGATAATGATGACTTCTCTGGCACAGCCCTGACAGAGCTACACATAAGTGGTAAGATTTATTACAGGACAGTTGCACAGGGTTTTTTTTTTTTTTTTGGTTGTGTGGCATTTTTATTCCGGATACTCTGGGATTATGTTGCCAAACAAAAAATAAAGATTATGGCAATGACTGACGAAAATTGATTTGCTAATGTTATTGCACTTTTCTTGTCATTCTCTTGTTCTCAGTGTTACACTAGCTAGGACCCCGCCCTCACTAATGAATGAATTTAAACAGTGCTTGGCATATAGACTGGGGTCATGCACTGCTATTTGGGGGAAGGCTTCAGAGGTTTGCGGCACTAGTTGACACCCTGCATAAAAGGGAGACAGAGGGGAGAGGATGATTGAATGTGGTGAGAGACGTTGGGTTATGAAAAGCGGAAGCACAGGATTGTCTTTCTTACATGGTTTAATATAGTGGGCAGAGGAAGGGGTGTGTGTTTTCGGACATGGTCCTGTTCCTGAACCTCAGATTAAAATCTCCAATATATCCAATGTATTGCTGCCCATCTTGCCCAAGACACTTAGAAAAAACTGATTGCTATATCATTGAGGACCTAAATAAAAGTCAAATAATAATAAACCATTTTACTAAGGCACTGGCATCCTGCTTTGCCTGTGTATCCCCACTGATCCCATGCACTTTTAGAGACGGCACAGTGGTTTACTCTGTCATTAATCTGCATGCATGGATGCCAGGGTTTGAGCAATGTGATAAAATCACCAAACTGGGTTTAGTAGAAGTATTTTAATGCAATATATTTTAGTCTGGTTAGTTAATATCGTCAGATTAGGTGGGAAAAAATGTTGAAGAGGTCATGACTGGTCAACAATCCCTCAGCAACTTTTTTTGCCTCATCAGCTCCGGTTTAGCAAGATTTTCATTCCTGAAAAAAAAAATCTACTTTCACATTATGATTGTCTTACAAAAATACACAAATGCTGTATCAGCCACACTTCGACTCACTTCACAACAGAGGTCCGGTAACCACATTCCTGTGGTATTTACACAGGAAAAACACAGACTGACCTTTTCTCTGCTTGATAGAAAGCATCGGTGACATTCAGCTCCATTGACCAGATTATAGAAAAGTTGTTCAGTGTGGACTGAGAAAAGTAAAATGATATCACGCCATTTGGTTTAGATAGACAGATACAGTATCAGATATAGAAATGTAGATAGAGTGACAGGAAACTCGAGAGAGGGGGAAGATGGAAAAAAAGAAGAGAAGGTGGAGCAGAGGCTGCATGTGGGGTTCAGCCTGTGATCACAGTTGCAGTCAGAGGAGCCCTAGGGAGCAGCTGACCTTTGTGTGTGAGTGTGTGTGTGTGTGTGTGTGTGTGTGTGGGAGGGGAACGGGGGCACACACATCCGAGCAGTTTATTGAAAACTAAAGCGTGCACCTGACTTAACTGACCTTTCTTTTAAGGTCCATAGTGTGGTTTCCAGCTCTTGGGCAATCGTATCAGGAGCACGGGATAGTATGATACTTTAAATGAGATACAAATACCTCTAAAACTTTGTAACTGTGGTAATATGTGATTATGTACTGCCCATAAAACTGTCCAGTTACCTTTTTATTATACATTATCACATTTACACTTGGTATGGGGTTAGCAGAACTTACACATCCAGCAGAACAATTAGTTTTCTTTTGGTGTGTTCCTGGCCATCTGGCAGAAGCCCGACGTTTGCTCTCATTTTCTGTTATAATCTCCACTAACTCCTGAAGAAATTAGCTATAACAGCTAGATGCACTCCACTATATTTGCTAGTCAGTTGCTAAATTTGCTTGCTTTTTGGTAGAGGTTTTTTTTTTTTGTTTGTTTTGTTTTGTTTTTGTGGGCTGAAAGACCAAGACAATTAGCTGAAAGATGCTAAAATGCTCTATAATGCTGAGGGGAACTACTGTGCCAGGTGATTATTTCTCTGTGGGTTTGTCACCAGGAGCAGCATTCATTCAAGGAAGAGGGTTAGGAATGTGGATGTTCATCTAAAGCATATAAAGAGTAATTGGATGGAGAGTAAGAGACATAAAAAAGGATTTGCAAGAGGAAGTAGAATGGTGGGGTGATGCAGAGTGACAGGAAAAGAGGCAGAGGAAGATATAATTATTTTCCAGCCCAGTCTGTTGAACGGCTGATAAGAGAGATCAATAGCAGTGGTGATGCTCATCAATCACATGTGTTGTGTGTGGTGGTCTTCTTATGGGCATGTGGTGAGCCTGGAATAGGAAGGAGACAAATAAAGCAGACACTGAATTTAATATAAAAACTGGGCACAAAGGCAGACAAAGAAAACAAAAAGATGAGTGAAAGGACAGAAACATTTAAGGAGAACAAGAGAGATTAAGTAAATAGGGCGAGTGCACTGGTGTTCAGGAGATATACAGGATTATAACAGGAAAGAAAAAATGTTTTCTCACAAATTGACTAATTTGCCAGCTTAGCTTTTCCTAATACTATAGAAACATGTTGGTCTAAGTGCGCTGCAGCTTACATGGTCTGATTTTCATCCCTCCATGTTGCTGCAGACCTACTTCCACCACAGTTAATGAGAATGGCACAAACAGGAAACCATGTTAGTCGTAATGAGTCTGATGGTGACTGGGCTGTCAGAGGAGCCAGTGAAGCGGGATGTAAAGAAATACAGGTCAGAGCCTGAGACAAATAGAATTTCCTTTCTGTGCTTTCCACTTGTCATTATGATTACATCTGGGACATGAGGATAAGTGTTATTACATCCAATCAGTGTGGAGAGTTTGGGGATGAAACCCAGCTGAGAAACAGAGCCCAGTGGACTTGTTAAAGTTAAGAGTGCACTCTGAAGTGTTCCCACTGTGTCTGTTAAGTAATGACCTGTTTTAAAGTGTCTGCAGTAACGTCTCACTTCTCGGTGCATTCTTTTTCCTTTTTACACACTTGAGGCCAAATGGAGCAGTGGTTGGGATGTTTCGGACTGGAAGGCGGTGAGCCACAAGCTACACCGTGAGAGGGGATGGGAGCTGCAGAAGGCAATTTCAGCTCCGTCCTTATCTAGCTTCACACCTGGAAGCATGTGTGGGGTAACACAGCTCCCACAGACATAGACTGGATCTGACTGGAAACACCTGACTCATCAAAATCTGTGACAGTGGGAGCAGATTAAATGTAAGCCAGGCCAGGTTTATCCGTAAATAATGCTCAACATGCAGCACAGCAGCCTTTTTTCCATTATATAAAGAACACGTTGATTGATGAGTTTTGCATTTATCTGTCTTCATTAGTAATAAGCCTGTGTAATGTTTGAACAGCAGCCACTGTAGCCTGTTGCTAAATGCTGAAATGTAACAGCACAGAAAAGACTCAGCAATACCTATCTTCATTAGCTACTGTAACGTTAGGCACCATAAACTACTTGTCATTTCAGATGAAAACAGGATGTAACAGAAAGTCCCTTGAGTGAATTGCACTAAGCAAGGTTGTGTTTTACTGCTTGTGAATTAACCTTTTCAACTGTAAGACGCTTTCTTATTTTAAAAGTTTCAAAGTCACACTTTTCAAAGTCGTCACTTAAATTCTTGGATTGGCTACTTGGATGCTAGTCGTTGATGGATCTGCCTTCCCCGCTCCCCTCAGTCAGCTTTTTTTTTTGGGGTGATAAATATTTATTTAAATTCCTGTTTCTACCCGGTTTCATATTTATTCCACGAAAAGTGAAAACTCCATTTGCTGAGGAAGATGGTGTGATGCGATAAAAGCTCCAGTAAAACTACTGTACAGACCTGAAGTTTCTAGGTGTCTACAGCATCTCTTTATCTCGAGATTGGTCTATGTCTCATTTTATGTATCTATGTTGTCAGTTATTGCTTCAGGTGTTTGTGACTTGACTTCTTTTTTCATTAGATATTGCAGCTTTGAGAATGAAGATGACTTTCCCCGTTCTGATTTATGATCAACCTTTACTTTCCCAGTGTGGAAGTTTACTATTTGACCTTTGTATGACTTTGTTCTTTTACTCATCTGCCTACCAGGTGACACATTATGTGACTATATTAAAGACCACAGGAACAAAGAGAAATATAGATATGGTACAAAAAGAAAACTGGAAGAACTGAAAGAATATAAATCATCTAAACATGTTCACTGTGTTTGTCTTTATTGTGCTGCATAGCAAAGCATTCCTTCTTTTAGGGTTTTTAGCCAAAGGTAGAGAACCACAGCCAAATGTTTCAAGACATTTTAGAAACCTGGTGAAAATATTAACACCACACAGCCGCTCCTCGGGCAGGTTGAGGTACGCTGACTTGAATGTCCTGACTGGGCTTCAATACGTTTAAATTAATCTCACAGTGTGCGTCCAGCCGTGCCCAGCATACCTCTGTCCCTGTCAGCTCTAAGGGCGGAAGATGGAGGTCAGACACAAACAGAAAAGGATCCTTGGCAGGAAATACAACGGCAGGTGCAGGCAGCAGTTCCCAGCTTTGCTCATGGAGTTTGAAATATTACATCTTTTCTTTTCATTTCACTTCTGTCTTATAAGACGCCACGTGGTGATAAGAGAGGATGGGTGAACTCTAACAGTCACCTGCCAAACTTGCTCATCTGCTGTGTTCTAGGAACAAGCTTGTTCAGTCAAAGTGCCTGCAGTAATTTGTTTTGACTGAGGTCTGCCATGATGCCAAGAGCCGCATGCCTTCACTGCAGAGAACAACTAAACCACAAGACATGTTCCATCACTCTCTGTGTTTTGGCTGATGCACGCCAATATCTT
This sequence comes from Monopterus albus, assembly GCF_001952655.1. Taxonomy (NCBI): domain Eukaryota; kingdom Metazoa; phylum Chordata; class Actinopteri; order Synbranchiformes; family Synbranchidae; genus Monopterus; species Monopterus albus. Next base: position 734,699 of record NW_018128047.1, read on the forward strand.
GAACTGATTAAGTGTCCTACAGTGACTCGCTTTGCTGCAAGTTGCCAAGACAGATACTCACATAAGCCTGTGCAACTGTTTAATGTCCACAGCTATTATATTAAACAAGCCTGACTGTGGCTAAATGAGCTTTATTTCCTTTCCACACTCTGATGCGCACATCGCAAGTATACAGACTGTATTTGGGACCTCATGGCTGTTACAGTAATGCTGTGTATCATGTGGAATGATATGTCAAACATATGGTAAAAGGTCGCTTTGGATTTGTGAATATACATCAACTCTGTGTTAGCCTGCAAACACTAATAACACCGTCAGCTGGCTGGTTTGGTTTTCCAGATCATCTAGAGCTTTTCATCAACTTTCACTGGATTAACTGATTTCATTTCACATAATCTTTTGTTTGGTTGTTTGTTTGTACCTACCACAAAGAATTACCTTCTTTTAGCATGTCTTTTTGTTATGAGTCAATAGTTGAGAAAACTGAACTTATTGAGCTCACTATGAAATGTTTTGTTTAACTGCCTGATTGTTTTTCTGCATATCAGTTCTAATATTACTTTTCTTTGATAGATTATTTTGATGGTTGGGTATTTTGATGTTATCTATCTATCTATCTGGTCTTACATTTGTTAATAATGTCTCAATGTCACAATGCCTTGTTAAGAATGTTCTTGGCTACATAAACAAGTCCCCAGACTTGACTTCGGCTAACATCCTCTGATGGTTTCGCAATGAGCATCTATCAAGTTTATAGTGGACATTTGTTCTCTAACTTTTTAATAACATCCATGAAATTATTCCTAAACTTTTGGCCCGCTCCACTTCCCACCGTTGGTAAGATGTTTGGCACCACAGCCTAATGAACTTAACCTTTGGCTTTGTCACGCCGCTGCCCGATCCCCTCGCTGTTCTCCTCCATCCTCTCTGTCTGCTGCTCCTGCCAGCGCCTGCGTTGTCCTTGGCTGTGTCTAACAAATCGTGCCATCTGTCTCAGACAGTTGGGAGGCACAAAACGACCATCCCGATGTACAGAACAGAAATTGGTTTTTATGCTCCTGCCCTGTCTAACCTTCTCTCCTCTATTTTAATCAATGTCTTCATTGGCTCCTTACTCTTCTTGATTGATAGTAATTGTAGAAAGTTTTGGGCAAAATGGCAAATCCATCTCTGCAGTCCATTGTAGCTCTGCCCACTTCTCATTTAAATGATAATGTATGGCTTTCTTCATCCTGCTCTGCAGTATCACCCCTAAACGTTTAGAACTCGTTACTGTCACTGTGACAGGCAGCACTATAATTCATATTTACCTCGGAATTTCAAATTGAAACAGCAGTGATGCTGTTAATGCACTTTTAGATGTGGTAAATCTGTGCAGGGTATACACAAAATCTAAAGTGTAAATGTTTTCCTGGTTAAAGGGGGATGTCTCCTAATAACTCCTAACAAGCAGAACACAAATGCACTCAAATGGCTTTGAAGCAAAGTATTCATATGTCTATACCAAAATCTCTTCCGTGCTGGCAGCACGGATCTGATAAGGGCCACTGGGAGGAGGGAGGAAGAAAAAGTGCGCGTATGTGGATCAGTGGTTTAGTGCGCACCTCCCCTCTCCACGGCGCGGAGAGCTTCCTTTCGCTTTACGGAGTCTGCTTGCAATTCCTGCTCTTCATGCCAGAGCCTGCAGCTGTCTCTGCTGCGTCGTCGCTCCGGGTTGACGATCCGACGACAGACTCGCTCACCTCGAAGTGTCAAAGCAAACCCGAAGGATACCGCAACTTTTCACCAATTTCCAACACTGTCGGGAGAGTGAATGAAGACACCTGACAGCTCGGAACTCCCCATCCGCGTGTTTACTAAAATCTTTGCAACTGTGAAGACTATGGGAATGTGGGTTACAAGTCTGTGTCAGCGGTGAGTGGTGCTGCGCTTATCATTCCTCTCTCCCTCTGTGTACACACGAGGGTTTGTTGGGCTGCACGTAGGCGTTACGCAGAATTAAGTTTGGTGCTTCAGTATGTCTGTGCAAGATTTTGAATGTAGACGTGATTCTATTTTAAACTAAGAGGCGACGGCACATAGGAAGAGATTACTGACATTTTTAATAGAATATTGTATCTAAGATTGCGTAAATTTGCGAAACATTTCCTTAAATGTGCACCCTTTTCCTGCAGTGAAAAGACCCGCCTCTGCCCTTGACACCATGACCACAGACTTGAACTTGACCTCCTTGCTCAATGCAACAGATCTGCACAATCACACAAGAGGATGTTCCCTCACCAAGACAGGTTTCCAGTTCTACTACCTGCCCACTGTTTATATTATGGTCTTCATCACGGGGCTGGTGGGCAACAGCCTGGCCATTTGGATGTTTGTGTGCCACATGAGACCCTGGAGCAGCATCTCTGTCTACATGTTCAACCTGGCTCTGGCTGACTTCTGCTACGTGCTCTCCCTGCCCTTCCTCATCTTCTACTACTTCAACAAAACAGACTGGATATTCGGGGATGTTCTGTGTCGACTACAACGCTTTATATTTCATGTAAATCTTTACGGGAGCATTCTGTTTCTGACCTGCATCAGCGTTCACAGGTACTCCGGGGTGGTGCACCCGCTCAAGTCTCTGGGTCGACTGAAGAAGAAAAACGCAGTCATTACCAGTGCGTTGGTGTGGGTGGTGGTCATTATAGGTATCTCCCCCATCCTTTATTATTCCAGGACCGGTCTGAAGCGTAATGCAACCACTTGTTATGACACCACCACTGAGGATGAGTTACCAGGTTATTTCATCTACAGCATGACGTTGACTGTGTTTGGGTTCTGCATCCCCTTTATTATCATATTTTGTTGCTATGGTATGATTGTTAAAGCATTGATCTGCAACGATATGAACAATGCCCCCCTGCGGCAGAAATCAATCCATCTGGTTATCATTGTGCTCACAGTCTTTGCCGTCTCCTACCTGCCTTTCCACGTGATGAAGAACCTCAACATGAGGGCCAGGCTGTACTTCCAGAGCCCTGACATGTGTGACTTTAATAACCGTGTCTACGCCACCTACCAGGTGACACGGGGGCTGGCCAGCCTCAACAGCTGTGTAGATCCTGTTCTTTACTTTCTGGCTGGAGACACTTTCAGGAGGAAGTTGTCACGGGCCACTAAAAAAACTTCCAGGAAGGGGGACCATGTCCTTCAGTCCAAGAGTGAGGAGACAGCACTCAACAGCCTGGCTGAGTATGTGGAGAACGGAGATCGGAGGCAGTGACAGGGTGCCCCTGGGCGCCTACTCATGGATATGGATCTCTGTCAGCTTTAGAATCCACGATGCACTCAGCAGTGAATAACTAGAGGCGCCGTGTAGACTGATGGCTGTGTGTACAATCTACTGGATGATGGTTTAAAGAACTGTAGGATGAATACTCTATTTTATCCTGCGATGACTTGCTCACTTGCAGTCCATCGATGTGTACTGTATTGTCCTGTACATGTGTTGTACTTTAAGCGTTAGAGCCAGTAGTTAGGGCTGCTTACACCTTGGACAAAATTTGCATCACACTCCAGCAAGGTGGGGGAAATAAGTTTCTCTACACGTAATAATGTTCCGGTCATCCATTTGTTCAAAAATTGGACCGAGAATGGGTATCACCCTGTCTAGTCACTGAACTGATGCTTAATCAATAGCTATTAAGCATGTGAGAGCTTATGGTTAAGGAAGTGTAGCCGAGATGGCTCTTAGAGGTAAAAAGTAAATGCACTGAACCTGAGTTTGCTGCACGGATGTGCCGTGTGGACATTGTAATGCACTATGACTGAGCACTCTCTGCTTTGAGTGCGACCTATCACTCCTCATTTTGTTCGCCATCTATTACTGCCTGGGTGAGGGACGTGGTCGACTAGTTTTCCATTTTGACAGTCCTGAGGTTTACAATGGCCCCATTACCACAGTCTTTCTCTCCTTGTTAACTTGTTTCCTACAGAAAAAGATAATACTTGGTATTTTTGTGTATATGGCAATACACTTAATGTTTTTTAGCTGTACTGTATAGTATTAGGTTGTGCAGATTAGGCTGTGCAGTTAATAGTTCTGATCAAATCAGTGTCTCTAATCCAGACTTTTATTGCATGAATCTAGTATCTGTTACCACCAGTGAAACACTGACTCTTACTCCATATGTTTATTTCAACATATGGAGTAATAGCTTACAAATGAGCAGAGCGGACACACACTCACCTGCTCTGTGACTCTGTCAGCATAGTGACTTGTTTGTATGAGATACCTCAAAGTAAATCTTGCACTGTTCCTGTGATTTGGCAGATGTTCATTTCTGTTTTGTATCTGTTGTGATCATTCTGGAGAAATGACCATGTAGCGCTCTCAAAATATATTTACTCGGGAGTGCACACAGTAGATGTTTGATGTCTGTACTAATACATCTGTAAATCTATAACGTGGTCAGCTATCATCAAAAAAGGAAGTGAATTATCTGTACAGGATATCTGGGGCCACATGTATCTTTGTCATTAAACCTCTATTTAAAACATGCCAGTGTAATAAGACTCAGATCATTCTTTTAAGACTTATAGCATTTATGTCACCTGGTTTGTGCCAGCTGCACATTCTCGCTCAAACATGTGAAGTCAATGAAGGAGGCATTCACACACAGTTCTACCCCTCTTGTCTACTTTCTTTTTCAGCACAGCCGGGAGGGAGTGAGGGGATGAAGGGGGAATAAAGAGTGGTTTTCTTCTGGCTTATCCCACGACAGCATTTGTGTCTGTCACAATGGTGTGGGGTTATTGATGCAGACAGGGGTGTGAGGCCGTCGCTAGGACGCCAGGGTGGAACAGTGCTGTGGACACAGGAAACCGACCGACCCTAAACACGGCACATGAAAACAAATGGCTTTTGATTTCCTGGCTTTGAGTTGCGAACTGCATAGCTGGCCTTTGCAAATGTGTGTGTGTGTAAGAGAGCCTGAAGGAAACAGAGACCTTAATCCAAGTAGGTAACTGTTTTAGCTGTTACTTTTGTTTGTTGATTAGTGGTTGTTTTATTGCGTTGTTTTACTGTGACATACACATGGACCACATGCATAGCAATATAGATGTATATGTGTTTATTTATGGAATAAATATCCTCTTTGCTTTGTGTACACATGATTAGATGAAAGAGAGGTTAAATTCAGCCAACGCCAAATGGCGAGCCAGCATTAAGTGTTTCTGAGCCTGAGTGTCAAATCATGACTTGCAGAGCGTTGGGATAGTTGCCAGTATCTCCTCCCTCCTGTCTCAGCCACCTTTAGCCTGCCTTCTTCTCTTTGTTCTGAATCTAGAAAAGGCTTTTCTTCACTTTATTTCAACATCAGTGGGAGATAATATTTGAATAAACAAACAGTTCAGTAACACAGGAGAAGAGAAGGAAGAGTCAAGCACGAAGAGTAATGACAATTGTGGAGAACAAAGTCTGTGTGTGTTCTTGTACTTGCTATATGGGGAGGGCCAACAAAGCATTCTTTGCTAGTAAAAGTATTCTTTGAGTGAGGACATTTTTGGAAAGTGAGGATGCTTTGGCCGGTCCTCACTTTGTGAAATATTTTTGGGTGTTAAGACTTGGTTTTAGGGTTCAGGTTAGGCTTAGGCTAAGGGTTAGGGTTAGGCATGGAGTTCTGATGGTTAAGATTAGGGGGAGGGGCTAGTGAATGCATTATGTCAGTGAGTGTGTGTGCATGTTTTTCCCGAGCACACTGTTGGTGACAGGAGTTTAGGGTGGTGGGTGGGAGGGTGGGAGCTGGCACAGTCGCATTCATCACGAGACCAAGTGAGCCAAAGGTTACCGCTAACCACACAAAAACCACATGTGGTAAACCGTCAGCGTGTGGTCTTTGGTGAGTAATCCATTATGCAAATATGGGATGGCATGAGATAATATTGCAAAAATACTTTGTGACAGTTTTGCAGAAACCAAATGAGGCAATACAAACTCCCATATCCTGTACATACTCTATATATGCAAATTCCCTCACTTTTGCTGTATTGTAAGTGAATGCTGCAATAAACTGAACCCTTGTGATGTTTTACTGTACTGACATCATAACAAATTACATTTGTGCATGATGCTTTTTGCAATGCACAAGTGTAGGTAATCAGTATGTATTAATAAGGCTTAATGAACCCCTAGAGCTATTTATAAAGAAGATACAGTGTCTGTTTATACACAGCACAAGGCAGTTTTTCCAAGTCAGATCACCAGTAATGTGTTTTCCAAATGTAGCAGTTAAGTAAACTTATTAGAAAAATATTTAGCCCAGTGAGTTTCTGTTACAGCACTGCACTACTGCTATGCTTTTTATGTGTTTCCTCATTCCGGTCAGGTGCCAACCCAACAGCAGAGACCTCAGGTGCACACTGTATATGGAACTGTCAGACTGAAATATTCTGTACATTATTGTGAACTTCTCAAAACAGTTAAATATAAAAGAGTTGCCCTTTACCCACACCGGGTAGCCTGCGGGATGGTTCACACCTCACTGACAGTCCGAACACTTGTGGAAGGATTCAGGCTGTTGATGCATGCCCAAATGCACACAGGTTATGCCTATGTATGTGTGTGAAGTCTGCAGTACAGGTAACCAATCTGCTCAGTCACTGTGTAGTAAAATGCAGCTCCGTCCAGTAAAACAGAACATGCAATGGCACACAGGAACATTACTAGTCAAACATAACATGTATCCTGCCTCCAATGTCAGCTCGGACAGGCTCCGAGTATAGTTTTGAGTGCTATAGCATATTATGCTAGTTTATATCTTTACTCCATTACACTGAGCAGCAGCTTGTAAAACACAGGCTTTCATATAACATATGGATATATTGTTATACAGTAAAGTAAACCACCCAGCAGGATAGTATATAAAATGGGACAAATTAGCTCCATCACAGCCAGCTACACCATCAACCTGTTGCTTAGGTCCCAATACATGACATGCATGGTTTAAAATAATGCACCACTGAAAGACACAATTTTGCCTGTGTAGTGAGAAATTTAGTTTCATAATTATACTGTAAGTGCATTTTGCTGACAATACTGTTTTTTTATGTAATAGAGCATATACGTTTAAAAAGAATGTATCTATCACTTATAATGAAGTGTTTTTACAGTATGGTATTGCCACTTTTACTCAGTTAAAGGATCACAACAAGTTTCCACCACTGTGTCTTAACCATTTAATTAGTAAGAAATTATTTTTATGCAGCACTTTGCACAACAAAACTTTATAATAAAAGCATTTGTAAACGAAATATTACAGAGACAGGATATTAAAAAACACATGAGAAACAAAACAGAAATAGACACTTGCAAATAGCTTTTGTCATTGATATACTTCTGTAGTGGAGGCTATACGGAATGGATGATAGCCTATTAACAGTAGCAATAGCCTGGGGTGTGGCTGTTTTGACAGTAAAAGCTGTTTGAAATTAGACTGCGATGAGTGTTTTTGGAGCAGTATATTTACTGTCCTGTCACGCGTCTTTGGGTGGAAAACCAAATATAGGGTTGTTTGGACAAGTTAAACCTAAAAGAAAGATGCTCTCCAAGTTCTGTTACTGTACAGATGGTGTAAGCATAACAATGAATGGGAAAACTGCTGCCTGTAATAATATTAGACTGGCACTGTACTATATAACAAGAGGGAAGATTGGATGTGACCAGAACAACAAGCAGGAGAGGGTGTGTGGGTGTCATATTTCTGCTGTCATAAAGTTTTTGATCAACATCTCTGCAGACAATCCCATCTGGCTTCTTTTGATTTTCTGCCACTCTTTGGCGGCATCATCGGTCAACTTGAACAATTGACTCATTGGGTGACACCCATTGGGCGTCTTTGAGTTTGGACAGAGAGGTTGCAATGATCCAATGGAGTTGCTTAACCCAGACCAAGAGGAAGATGTCTGAAAGTCAGAGTGATTTGGCTTGATTGGTTTTGGACCAAAACTCTATATTATTTCATCCTTTGGGTTTCATGCAATATACTATACTGTATATACAGTTAGCAAAGCTAAAGCTGATGCTGACACTTCTAATAGATATCACAAGCTGCAGTTCTGCAAACAGACCGAGACAGCTGGATAGCAAGAGCATTGTCAGACAGAGCACGGATGAGCTGGCCTGTCTGATACAAGTTATGATAAGGAAGTGTGGCTATGAAAAGAACTGAGGTTAAATAGAAAGGTGCCTGCTGTTTGTGAGAAGACAAGATAAGGCAAGGTGTGAGAACAAGAAACCGAGAACTGTAGTGATACCAGATGTGCTGTAGGCTTAGAAAAAATTGTCAGCAGAAACAAATAAAGAAGCTCTAGGATAGAAAAAGGAGAACTATAAGTACAGCGTGAAGGCAGAGTGACTTAGACCTCGGGTAACTCATCTTCTCTACAGTATACTTATACAAAATGATGTTGAGGGAGGGACTTAAAAATGGATTAAGGTTACAACAATAACATACTAAGAAAGGGTTGAGAGGTAAAGCTAAGGAACAAAGGCTTGCTGCTCTGACCCTCAGTTTCAATCATTTGTTTATATAGTCTCTCTTTTTTCTAGACCTAACAGGTAAAATATGTTTATTATATATATCCAGATACACACAAAATCACAGGGAAACTAAGAGCCAAACATAAGGCCCAAAATAAAATTGTTTCAATCAATCCTTTTAATAGAATTTATTAGATTCACCCAAAACTAAGAATAAATCTAATACAAATTCCCCAGCTGGATGACCATGATGTGAAGACTCCTCTCTGCCTGCAGCTTCTCCTCAGGTTGTGAAACTACAGTAAATGCTGATGAACTATGCATTCCACTGATAGTCCAATGCTTTTATTAGCTGGCATCCAGGCAGTCTGCCTGCTGCCCTGCTGCAGGGTGGAAGATAAATCGCTTAGAACCAAAGTTTATGTACTGGCAGATTACTTCCACTGCTCTATATTCACAGTCAGTCAGTGTGAGTTACAGAGAGCGGGAATAACCGAGTGAGTATGAAAAGGAAGGGTTTTGCACCAAGCAGTCAGTAGGCATATCTATAGACAGTACACAGTAGGTAAATAATGGAAATAGAGAAAAAAACATAACTGTATCTGCCATAGCAGTGACACCATTAGCCTTCACTGCACTTCAGTAGCTGTGATTTACTGCCACTCAAGTCCTGAGTTGTTTATAGTGGTAAAGACAAAAGCCTGTTTCTGTAAGGGATTAGGATCAATACACAGCCCGTGGTACAACCTCCCATAAAGATTCATTTTTGTTTCATAAGTCTCACTTGAATGCTGTTCATCAAACCACTCTGGACTTTGTTCAGCAGTGGTTGTGGCTGTCAATTAAAAGCTTAAAATACTTCTGGAGGAATGAGGACTTGATTTCAAGCCATATGCTTTGACTGTTATATGACCTCGCTGAGCAATCATGGATGTGGTAAGGAAAGCGGATACCGTGTTTAAAGAAGGTGCTCAAGTTACTGCTGTGAAAGATGTTCATTCAGAGCATACACCAAAAATCCTCCACCATGTTTCCACAAGCTTCTTCACACTTTCTGAGCCCATAGAGCATCTGCACTAAACTTCTCCACCAGCCGAGACAGGTGAGCTCATACATGTCCAAGACTTCCTCTGGTCGACCTGACTGACTTCCTGTCAGCACACAAGACACGTAAAATAATCGAAATTTACAGCTTTTCAAGACTGTCCAAATGTTATGGCATTGAATGCATCTAATTGTCAGATTAAAGTCATTTCAGTGGATTGTCACTTTTCCAATGATTGTGTATGGGAAAAATGTTTTTTGGGGCCAGTGTGCATCACTCAAGCTCATGAAACTTGGTTTGGTCACTATGCCAAAGTCATTTCACAGCCCATAGCTCCATTCTCGGGGGCTTGAGGGCAGTCAAACAGTGAGTACTATCAAGACCATTAAATCCTGGCATCAATTCTTTACCTACTCTCTCTAAGTATTCAAGACAAAATAAGCAATAATCAGTAGTAAAACAAAACAAACAAAAAAACATCTACAACAGTTGAACAGTCAAAACTGTGCTAACCTGCCTCATCCATACCTTTAGGGAACAGCACTGGGCAGTTTTGGAGTAGTAGCCAAACTGTGTTTCTACAACTTCCAACAGGAAGTCAGCCGGCTGGACGCTAATGCACATGCTCCACGGGCCCAAAAACATAGAAGTGTGTGGGTTTGATGAGAAGAGCTAAAGAGAGAGTGAGAGAGATCAACTTATGTGAAATAATCACATAAGTTGGCAGAAAATGGTGTATGTGGTCATTCATGGTAAGAAACTGGCTGAGAACATCAGTTTTTGAAACGTTTAAAATCAGGATGTTTGCCAGGATTTTGTAAATGCTGATTCTTTAGTCCAAATTGCTAAATATCTGTTTTCCGTCATGGTTTCTCTCCCTATATTTGACCTGAACACTGTCTTACAGCCTTTTATTATTCCAGCAACACACAGCTGCCTGTATAGACACTGTACAAACTGTGGCACTTCAAACTCAAATGTCTTGAGTACTACTTGCATTTCATCTATCGGTCTTTTCAATATAAAGTGAAAAAAGAGCATAAGGGTATGAGGACTATTATGTTCTCAAAAAAAAAATCTGCAAGTGTTGTTTGTGTTTATTGTGCAGCCACATTCTCTCGCTATCTCAAAAATCTCTCTCTGAGCACCAGACTGAAATGACTGGAGTATTATTCTGCAGAGTTCCCAGGCACATTTTTTTCTGCATGTATATTAGTACATGACTTTTAAAATCTATTTAACAATTTAGCACTAAATCATCATGATGGACCGGAGCTCAGAAGGCAGAGGAGAGGGACACTATATGAATAAATCACAGTTTTCCACAAACCTCACGATTGATGTGAACAACATGTGCCACCACTGTAACTGTACACAAACAGGACGAATAAGATACAGCCTACAGTGAATATTAAAATTGCAATTTAAAAATGATTAAGACTAGATTCAATATATTTAGTTTTTATTGACAAAAACTGGATTAAAACTAAAAAACTAAAATTTGACTAAAACTAGCATGCATTCAGACTAAAAGATTAAAACAAACTCAGATTTAGATATCAGCATTAACACTGCTTCAAAGTTAATCACTACTGTTTTTTTTTTATAATTCTGAACCACCATATACGTTGTTACCTTTCCTCTCTCCATTCAGGTGTGTGTTGTACATTCCTGCACACTGTTACAGTATCCCTGTACACTTGTATGTTATGTGGTGTGCATCCTATTTCTAGCCTGTGAGTGCTAATGATCCATCACAGATAAAGCTGTGTTATCAGCACTCTGGCCTCCTGTGGGAGGTTTGTTTTCCCAGCTCATTAGACAGAGATACACCTTGCACGCTTGGCATGCTTCGCTATTGGTTTAGGTGTGTTTAAAGTTTAAGATGTAGTAAGAGAAGGTCTTATCATTTCCAGTTAAAGCTGTAAAGTGTAATGTGTAACCATCTGTCAACGCCCTGGTGCGGAAGTGAAATCAGTCAGAAAATAATGATAAAAAATAAATAAATAAAAATAAAAAAAAAGAACCATAGCTATTTTTGATCGCTAACCTCAGTCCCCTTTCAGCGTATGAACTTCACTCCCTTTAAATTCTTTTGGAACAGGTTCAAATGTGTTCACAAATATTAGCGAGCCCACATGCAAATGTATCCATGCTCTGTGTTTTCAGACGCTCCTTCATTATCTATTAGCAGAGAGAGTGCAGAGTGCGCGCTCCTTTCAAGAAAAGAGCTGACAAAACAGTTTACCCTCTAAAACTGCTGCACTAACACCCACATGCACACATTCAGAGAGCGAGAGTTAATCAAGGAAAGACACAAAAGCAGCCTGACAAAATGAATCTTGTATTTGTTCTATCCAACACCTGCTTTGTGTTCCCAATTTCACCTCTGACTTCTCCTTCTTGACCATAAATTTGCCTTCCCTTCTCTGACCTCCTCCAGTGATTGGTCACATTGTCTCCACACACCTTCCCATCTCTCCTTTCCCCCCTTTCTCCTCCCCTCTAGCCATATTGTTTAGATTCTTTTATCCTGTACTGCTTGGCTGCCTCACCCTCTTAATCCCTGTAGTTCGATGTGTGTGTGTGTGTGTGTTTATAGATGTTTTTGTAGGCTATACTGTAAGTGGTGCTAGTGTGAGAGTGTAGTGGGAAAAGAATGTCTGCAAATGATTAATGGTCTGGGTTAGGTGAGGTGAAAAATGGCAACAGAACACACTCATGCACAACCCACATAGAGACACATGTATACACACGCACTAACCTCACACAGGTGTCCTGTTAATATCTTGTCTGGGGGGGGTTGGCCATCTGGACAAAAGCTGACTCCAGACCAAGCTTGTGTCTCCCTGTTCATAGAGAGAAGTGAAATGGGGATATAGTGAACCTGAAGCAGAAGTGATGCTTTTCAGAGGAGTTATGGACCATCAAAGAAGAATATCATTGTGAAACTGCAGTTGCTGACCCAAATGGTTTGAAATGAGCTGAACCTCCTCCCCAAAATAGAAGTGACAATTAAAAAAACCTGTATCAAACAGCAGTTACTGAATAGTGAATGTGCAAATTTTATTTAGTTCATACACAACTTTATTTTTCTGTGTTTGTGATTCCCTCTGGGCTAATTCATGTGTATATATGCTTGTGTGTGTCTGTAACCTGATCCACTTGTCCTGGATTCCCTGCTAAACTTAGCCAAGTGACTGTGGCCAGGATTGAGTGGTCATCAGTGTGGTTCACCAGACAGAGCGCTCTGTCTGGGTACAAGCAGGTCTTGAGGACCTGATGTTTCAGCTTGATGATCTCACACCATGTGACCTTACCCAATCAGATGAATATCGATCCACTGGGTGACAGAGGTGGGTGGTTATACTGTGAGTCACAGAGGTAGCGAGTGGGTCATGTCCACACAAATCTAGATGCATTTTAAATAAAGTCACTGTTGACCTTCTGCATCCTGCCTGTGTCTCTGGCCACTGCTTTTATGAAATGATCGGTGTTTTGAACACTGTGGTCTGAACTGGAACTCTGAGCTTCTACCTTTTGCCTTTTTGTGATCAGTTATCTTTTATTGGAAGGTTCACTGAAATATGTTTCTCTTTCCATAGTCCTTGGTCACAGAAAACACTGAGATGGACTGTGCCTCACCTGGAAAGCAGATGAGAGCCAGCGGTGAGGTTCACGATGCAGTGACAAAAGGCTGAGTCAACAAGGACAGCTTGTGGCTTTTCCAACAGTGGCTGTACAGAAAGTCACAAAAACACTCACATCCTTCTTGACTATTCAGCCTCAAATAATTGGTTTAATGACGTTCATGTGACAGGGTGCATCATGACAGGGAGCACTGTTAAAGTGCTGTATAATCAATCTGTGTTTTTAGACTAACCTCCATATTTTACATGAAAAGTTATACAGGCTAGAAATCTCAAGTAAAGCAGTAGTCATATTTGCTGCTGTAGTAAAATACATAAATTCAAGATATTAATTATTAGTCAACTTGTGCAAAGGAGATTTGTCCTATATTATAACTCTCAAGGCTTCACATTTGTAAAAATGTTATTTTAAGAATCTTCACATCTCACTTACCAAATGTTTGTGTTATTTAATATTTCAAGAACTGTGTCTGTAATGTTCATACCGTAAACTAGAATGATAATGTAATATGTATGTGCCACAGTTTGTTCATTCATTCAGTTATGCTCTGCCAGCCTGTGTTAGTTTCACTAAGTCACTTCACTTAACTTTATTATCCTCAAGGGAAATTGGTTTGCAGGAAGCACATACACATAAACACATTCATATACCACTCAACAGACATCAGGATATATGTATCATTGTATTACTATCCTACATAGCTATAAATTACATTGCACAAAAACAATCATAAAAGTACTTATATAAGTAATAAAATAAATGTGCAAAGTCTGCACCACTTAACAGATAAATACAAAAATAGAAATGAAATACAATAAGTAAACTACACATTCCCCATCCTCCAGTGCAACGGTTTATATTTTTGTGCATAGGCTTACATATAATTTGTGCATTATGTAAAGTAATGGCTGGTGGGATAAATTAATTCCATGTTCTAGTAGTTTCAGTTCTTGAGGCTTGAAGAGCCTGGAGCTAGGACCCAGATCTCTTTAGACAAAGGAAGTGGTGGATGTGATCACAGGATTAGAAATTTTGCCAAAGCACAGATTTAGTAAATATCACTCAGACAATCTTCCTGAGAAACAATGATTTTACTATCACAGTCTTCATAGTTTTGTGAAGTATAGCTCTTTTGCTAACTAGGTTCTTTTCCTGACTCTTCCCCACCCACCCTCTCATCTTTTTCTCATTACCTAATCATATCCACTTCCACATGCTCCTTGCCAGATTGTCCGTGGTGCTATCTTGTCTGTTGCTTTCTAGTAGGTTGCTTTTGGACCTCTTGCATGCTTGGATTTTTGTCTTTCATCTGCCCTTTTGCCTGTTTTTGCCAAAATTACCTGCTTGCCTTTTTCTGATCATGCCCGCTCCTTTATTATGTCCCTGCCTGCTTTGTTTGCCAATCTGCCAAAAACAGGAATTGTGTGAACTTTTACTGTGTCTCTGTAGTCATGTATTTGAGTCCTTGTTTCTCTGAGTTTTGGAAATAAGCTCAAGCTTCTGTTGAGACACAATGTTCTGGCAACAGAATATTTGTTATGGTGGAAAATTCATCCATCCATCTTCTATACTGCTTATCCTACAGTACAGAGAGTCACTAGGGGCTGAAGCCAATCCCAGCTGACATTGAGTGAAATGTGGGGTGCACTGTGGACAGGTTGCCAGTCTATATCAAAGGGCTGACATATAGAGACGGACAACTATTCACACCTACTGGCAATTTAGAGTCACAAGTCAACCTGACCTGAACTGTAAGAGAAAGCCAAAGTACATGGAGAAAACCCATGCAGGCATGGGAGAACATCCAAACTCCACACAGAAAGGTCCCAATTGGGATTTGAACCCAGAATCTTTTTGCTGTGAGGGAACAGTGCTAACCACCACATCAGTGTGCTGCCAGGATGGTGAAAAATCCAACTAAAATTAAAAAAATCTGCATTTAAACTACAAAATGACATTTCTACAAACTGCCATGCTGTTCATCCGTCTAAATCAATTAGCTCTTAGATGAGAGAAGACTCAGGCTTTTCTCATTGTTCCCTGAAGTTGTGCAGCTGGTGGAAAGCAACAATGGTGCATGGTATCAAAAACTGCAATTGCCTTGATCTTATGAAGTCATCGTTGCCTACATTTCATGACATCAGAGCAAGTCAGGATCACATAAGACAGAAAACTAATGGCAGGTATTCTGTAGCAGTCACCTGTGACTGATTCTGTGCAGGCGTGGCTCATCTCAGATAAGCCTATTTTCACATGCCACTGTAGGAAGAACACATAATAGGAACAACACAATAACAAAATTAATGATGACTAAATTCCATCAAGCTGCTTCAGTTTCAGTGTGTTGGTAAGGAGCATGCTGGTTTGCTGTTGCACTGACATGGACTTACTGGGCCACTTGAATACAATGTTACTGTTATGTCATTGTTATAGAATAGAAGAATGTTATGAAGTGCTAATTAAATGTTTTTCCCTATCATGATGAGTCATAATTTCTGCTGTGAAAAAAGGCCTTTGTACTAATGTAACATAGTCTTCATGATATAGGAAAAGGCTGAAAGCCTTGGATAAAGATACAAAGTGGAACCTGAGTTGGGATTATTTTGTGAAGCTGCTTTTCCAAGGGCAAGAAATAACTTTCATGCATAACATTTAAGCCAAATAAAGGAGAAGTCTTAATAGTTCTACAGATATAACAGCTACTGAACTCTCATGTCAACAAATCCATTTCATGACTACAGCGATACATCCCTGTTGAACACATGTGGTTTACAGCTCCATAAAAACTAATAAGTGGAAGTTGAGTTAGTTTTGTCCTTTGAGTTTTTGTTAGATTAAACAAATAAAATGTAGCTGGTTAATTACTGAGCTGTAGAGGTGTTTGTAGGAAGGTTTTGTAAAACAAAGGCTAGCTGTTCCCCCTGAGCTTCCGGTCTCTTTATATTAGGCTAATTTAACCTTCTCCAGACATATTTAGCACACGGTTGAGAGTGGTGCTATGTATCTTTTTACTGGCTCTCAGCAAGATAGCATAAAAGCATCCTTCCCAAAATGGCAAAGCAATTTCTGCACTGGCAGTAAGGTGACGAGTCAGTCATTTTATTTGTGTCTATTCAGTGTCTTCTATAAGCTTTTTCAAATCCTATTTCTATGGCTAAATTCCTATTTTGCAGATTGTGTGCATGTGTATGTATTAAGTTAGAGGAAGGCTGCATGTGCACACACATACACACATGCACACAGGCACACACACACACACACACACGTATAATATATACACACCTCCTATTTTAATGGATGAAGTCCTCCCATTGTGTCAGAAGCTCCAGTAATTACGTTGCTGCTGAGATTCTGTCATTTTTGTCCAGCCACAGCACTGAACCGTGGACATCACATTCCAAAGAATGCCAGCTGGTTATGACAAGAATATTCACATCTGCATGAGGACTTTACAAAACTGCTGCAGCCTACCCAGGCAATCTTCAAGCTCCAAACCATGAAAATAATACATTCACTCCAAGTATTTCTCATTATTATAAACTCCCCCATCATTTTCAGAGAGGAAGTGAGATTGTTATACTCTTCTCTGTGATGATGAGGGTTACTGTGACTCTCCACCCTAAACTTTAACCCCCAGCAGCCAACTGTGCTGAAAAGGATAGAAGTGTATGTATTATTAATGATGGCCAAATTCCACACATGAAAGGCTGGCATTGTGGCCTGGATGAAAGACCCTGTGTCTGCTCTCTCTATCTGTAACCCTGCTTCTTTCAATTTACAATTTACTTTTTGTTTCCTGCTCTGTCTTGCTTTTTTATTACTCATTTTGTAATCAGCTTAGTTGTAAAGTTGTATGTCACCATGTCATTCACTCCATCAGTTTCTCTCCAGGCTGTTCCAGCTTTGTTGGTGAACATAAGGGTGTTTGACACAACACAACAGCCTTTTGTCTTCATTCTTTCTGCAGTTTGAACAATAGCGAATTCTCATCCAGGAAGATGTCCACAGAAAACACCATTCTAGTTGTGCTGGTGCACCATATCTCTCTCTCTCTCAGAATTGTAAAGCTATATTGTTTTGACACAAATGGAAATACAGTCACATATTAGCATTAGCTTCCTATGCCTTTCCCATACTCGCAGGTTTTCTGTGGGTAATTTAGTTTTCTGTATAAAATGGCACATTTCAATGTACCCTCACCTCAGTGGAAGAGTGTCGTGCTCATCTGGAATTGGAAACATTTGAACTCATACATGAAATATCACTGCAGTCACAAGGTTGTATGTACGTCTGCTGCCCTCCACTGGACAAAATGCATCAATGCAGAAAAAGAAAGAATCCTCTTTTCTGGCAGTTCCAAGATGTTTTAGCTCGTGACCCTTTAAAACTAGGTTTAGTTCATAAATCTCTCCAGCATTTCATGATAAAATGCAAAGCTTAGACAAATATTTTTTTCCCCAGTTTGCCATTTAAATTATCTTCAAACTGATCCAGGGCCTTTTCAGTCTCTGTTTTGTTTCTCAGAGATCTAAAGTTTAAGTTATAGCTGTGAAAGATTTGTTTTGCACTTGGCCCAGAACGGCTATCACCCATCTCTGTCTTTCCCATTTCTTTTTTCACTGTGAACTATGTACACAAATTAATGTTTTATAAGCCAGCTTTTCTTACAATTAAGAAAAGTTATTAATATGAATATGTTTGTAGTTGCTAAGAGAGCCTATGTCTCTAGGACACCATACAGAACACTGGGCTTAAGAATATTGTGTCAAAATAGTCTTTCTAAGGTCAAGAATGGTAAACTTTTACTCCCTGTACTTCATTTTACATACAACAAAGGACACCGTGTTGGGAGCTATCAACATGCTGATCAACTCAGGTAACACTGAGTTGTGAAACTGTAGTGATTAACTTTTATAAGAGGAACAAAAAAAAAGAGGATGCAGTTTATATGTGTAATGAGATAAACACAGAAACCCTGATGTATCATAATACATAGCTGCTACATTTTGGACACAACATTGGTTTCATAAGTGTGAATCATAACCACAAGCTGGCTGTAGAAAACATTTTATTCACATTGTGCTCTGATGGTTTTGAAATGATGAATGGTATCTTGCACCATCTGAATAAATCATCAATCAAACCACACACACATTGCCACAGAGGATGAATGGAAATGCACTCTATGAAAATAATTAATTCAAGGTCAGGAGGCTATAAACAGTACATCCAAACCAGGTAACAAATCTCTGCCACAGGTCTTTCCTCCTTGTTGTTGAAAGGCCCCTGAGTCCCCTGTGGGACCAAAACATTGGAGGGAACTTATCTCAGTCATTAATTAGCTCAGGGATCTCAGACATTTTAATCAGTCTACTGTCACTCTCAAAGGACCGGGAGAGGATTAAAGCCCTGTCGCTGTACACCTCATTGTGTTGTTTTAAATCTTCACCTTGTCCTGAATAGACCACACTGGGCCAGTCCTCAGGCTATTTCAATTAGAACATGCTGGGGATGATATGAGATGACAGTGGTATTATAGGTGAGGGGCAATGAGCCCAGGCCCCTTGGTAGAGGCTATAAAGAGCTGTAACAAGGAAAAATAATAATAAAAAAAAGATCTGTGGATTAAGAAAATTTTTGCAATGCAAACAAAGCAGAATACTGTAAGGATAAGGGGACCCAGGTTTTTCCCATTTGATATTACTCTTTAAATTTGTACCCATTAGACATGATCACCCTACCAATAAGACTACCATAATCGATATTTTTACAACAAATGAGTGTATGCACAGTAGTAGATGCTGGCATTTGAAACTCTCTGTAGTTCCCTTCAACTCTGTGGAGTGTTTCTTTTAACTCTGTTTTGGTTTTCTGAACTCCAAATTTTGCTATTAACTGTCTGCCCCACGCTAAACACCAGATAGACAAGCTTATCGAAAAGCTGGTATGCTGAGGTGTTGTTGAGGAGTGGTTGAGGAGTAGTTGAAGAGTAGTTGATGAGCATTTAGCAGCTAAAGAGCCTGATATTTCCCCCATGGAGACCAGATCTAAAGACAAATAGAGCTAAAAGGGAACTGAGGATTGGACTATTGGACTTAATATACATTCATTAAGGGACTTTAAGCAAATGGTAATGTCGCTCAGCATTTACAGGAACAGGAATAACCAACGTCTAAAAAATTACTTAATGCAGATGTAACCCATTCAAATGGATTTCTTCCAAAGTTACAGTATTCAGTTGTCTGAAAGTGTCTTTTTGTTTTTTAAATTGAGTAGTAGTGGAGGGACAGTGACACAAAGATTGACCACTAACCTGTTCAATGTGGACATATGCTTTAAGATGCAGACTTGAGTCTTACACTTACACTTACAGTCTTTATGAAGATTTTTATTATGCATCTCCAAATAAATATTGTTTTGTTCATGTGACTTCTGTGTGTGTAGTAGATAGAGAAGTACATTTGGGAATATAAGCCAGCCACCCTATACACCGCCACTTTATACTTTCACCGTGTAAAAGCACACCCCCATTAGCCAGCCCTTTGTTTATTGTTGAGGGTTTGGGCATATCATTAATTGATAAGGGACCGTGTCTATCTGATTATCACTGGTGTGTGAAAATAACTCCACTCTGACAGGATGGCCTGCTCCTTACATCCAGGATGATCACTCTCACAGATGTGACAATACACATCACAAGGCTCCAGGTTAATGATCACTCCCCATGGGGCACATAGGCTTTGGCTTGTTGTTCCTTAATAGGATTTGGGGAGGGGCTGGCTGCAGGGCACTTGGAAAACCCACATGTTTCACCTACTGTCAGACAAAACTAAGTCTTGGAGAAATCCTCTCAGTTTCTAAGATGCCTGTTTTTGTCTGTGCATGGGTAAAATCTTGTGTGTTTGTGTGTACACGCTATGACATGTTCATTGAGTATCTACAAAGTGATGAATGCTGGCTCACAGACTTATTTATCCATTCTGCACCATGTGAGCCATATTGCTGGTGGGGATTTGAGGATGAATTAAAACTCTATTGATCCAGTCGCATTTTCCCAGCCATCCCTTGAGGCCATGAGGTCATGACTGTGGTTTAATCATCACCGCACTATTGGGCACTGATTGTAAAGTGTGATTATTTGACAATTTCAAGACTATGTAATGGTGATGATGAACCTATACAGACCCACACTAACAGGGAAATGTGATGAGTTGAATAACTGATTTTATATAAACACCAGAATCATAATGTCCAGAATCAGAATAACCTTTTGCAATATAACAAGGGAACAAACAGCTGGCAGCCTTCCTGACAGGTGTGGTTCTCTTATTGATCTGACTGAACATAGAAAAGCAGATTAATCTGAAATGAAAGAAGGCAAAAGACGAACGGGAGTGTCGACACATGCATGACAAAAGCCGATAATGTGTCGCATGTGAGGTCATGCTTGACAGAAGTGGTGACGTGAACCATTTCCTCGTCACTTCTGCTGGAAAATATTCTAGATGTGTTTATGTTGTCATTTACTACATTGCTTTCATGTTAGCTTGGCTTGTTTCAGATCTTTAGAAGTATTAAAACTCATGTGATGAACCCAGAGTTTAAGAAAATCACACATTCACACAACTTTTGGGGGTTAAGCAATAAGCAGACTGTAGAAAATGCAGTAGAAAGCCTAGACCTTTCCAGTTAGTTGTGTCAGAATGAGTCAAGCAGTAGTAAGCCCAAGGATCAGTGATGTCGAAACTAAGGTGTGGTTGACTGCACCTTTAACTAAACACGTTTGAGTGACGTCAGCCGCAGACAGCGTGCTGAGTGTGGGCAGGAAGCGGAGAGCTCACGGAGTTAAGCTGCCTAGAATTAGTTAGTTATATACCGGAAATCACATAATTCAGCTTCAGGGCGTATTTTTATTGCAATAAAAATAATAATTAGCAAGAAGAACATCTAAAGTAACAAGCATGTTAGCATGAATTTTTGTAAACTGCCTTGTTTAACATGTAGTGCACACCGTAACTGGGCTGACTTTGCAGGAGATAGGAAGCATTTATACTTTTACTTTGAAGGTTCACAAAGGAAAAGCTACTTCCCTTTATGGGTGACTTGACTCTTCCAAAGACATCGAAGGGCGGACAGTGGCTACTTGAACGAAAACGAGGGGAGGTTGCTGAAGAACCGGCTGGGCTGTTGTAGGGTACTCAACATGCTATAACACAAATGCTGTTGAACGCGGGTCCTAAACAACCGTCTTTACCTCTGGAGCGGCAGTAGTTGGCGGCCACGCCCAGTACTCGCCGACCGGAGCCCGTACAAAACTGCTGGCGGATCCGCAGCGGCGAGCGGTTTGAGAGCCAGGAGGGAGGCTAGCGGGCTCATAGCGGAGAGGAAACAGGAGTGTTAGCTGTTTTGGGAATCATGAGAGAGTACAAAGTAGTGGTTCTCGGGTCCGGAGGGGTCGGCAAATCCGCATTAACCGTTCAGTTTGTGACGGGATCTTTCATAGAGAAATACGACCCCACGATAGAGGATTTCTACAGGAAGGAGATCGAGGTAGACTCCTCTCCGTCCGTCTTGGAGATCCTGGACACGGCGGGGACCGAGCAGTTCGCCTCCATGCGAGACCTGTACATCAAAAACGGGCAGGGTTTCATCCTGGTCTACAGCCTGGTGAACCAGCAGAGTTTCCAGGATATCAAACCCATGAGAGATCAGATCATTCGGGTGAAAAGGTACGAGAGAGTGCCGATGATTCTGGTTGGAAATAAAGTGGATCTGGAGGGGGAAAGGGAGGTGTCGTCCGGTGAAGGGAAGGCACTGGCGGACGACTGGAACTGCCCGTTCATGGAAACTTCAGCCAAAAACAAAAGCTCTGTGGACGAGCTGTTCGCAGAGATAGTACGACAGATGAACTATGCCTCAACACCGAATGGCGACGACCAGTGTTGTTCGTCTTGTGTCATTCTTTAAGAAAAAAAAAAGAACAACCATAAAGTTTTATTCTTTGCGCAATGGTAAGTAGAAACACCACGCACTGGAAATGTATAGCAGACATTAGTGTTTTATCAGATACACTGACTAGTACACTTGTAAACATGCCATTGAAACCATTTCTTAGCACATATTAAGTACAGAGTAGTGAACAGAAGAATGCCGGAAGTATGTTCCGCTTGGCTTCGTTTTGATATTTAGCTTCTAGATTTGTATTTGTTCTCCTTCATCTGAGCCCAGTGTTAGTTGCCACTGGTAACCGCAGCAGGACACTTGCCGTCTATTATTTTGAAGAAGTGTCTGACTCATTTGCGGAACTGGAGGGACAAGCTATGACAGAGTTTACAGTTAGCGGTTAAATCTGTACACCAAGTCTGGAGCTCTTAAACTGCTCAAGATCTGTTTTCCAGAATGAGGTTAACAAGAGGGAAGGGATTGCAGTGTGCAGTGCACGATCAGAGATCAGCAAGTTGGTTTTTGCTGAACTGAGCCCAAACGTAGCCTTTAAACAGTGCATTTCTCTTTAGCTTTTGTCTGAGGTTGGCCATTCATGACTCTTTTTCTCTTTTGTGGCAGTGTGCTGCAGCAAGTGTGTACTGTTGAGCTCTTCTTCGTGTCTCACCCTGGCCTTGGAGGAAAGTGAAGGGAGGAATGCTGCAGGGGGGACCAGAGGAGGAGGAGGGGGTCAACTGAGACAGAGGGAGGGGTCTGCTCTTCAGGAATTCTGCTGGGTTGGAGTATCTTCGCTGCACGATCAGTGTCTACCGTTGATGTGGACTCAGTGTCATATCCAGAGTTTCAGCAACACTCCCCTCACAGGATCCTGACTGTAGCCCAAATGGAAACTAAACCCCAATGGAACAGATATGGAGAGCAACACTTAGAGACAGTCATTAACGGATACTTCTGTATAAGACAAAGATGGAGAGAGAGAGAGAGAGAGTATATTTTGTTAATAAACTGCACAGTCTGGGGCAGGTGAAGATTTGGGTGATGTCTCTGCCTGACCCACTTTTCCAAAGTCAAAAGAATTTGACACCACTTATCTGCTGGTGGAGTTAATGTGACGAGTGCCACTTTTTTTTTTCTTTGTCTCCTCTTCGGTGTGTGAGAGGACCTTAACTGAAGTGACACAGGGATAGTGACCCAATCACCCCTGTGTCGAGTGCCTTTCCAAAACTAATCAGCTGTTCAGATTTAGTGCCAACATTCATGTATCACCAAAAGAACCCTTCAACATGGCAGTCCAAAAACGAGTGAACTGTTCTTCTGGATAATCTCATAAGCTGAGGGGAAAAAAAAACAAAAACCCTGCACTAGGCTTTTTGTTAATGGAATGGCAGTTTTCTTTGTGTTTTACATTGGCCTGTTTGAAGTCTAAGGTGATTCTTTTTTTTTTTTTGCAACATTTGCTTGGTCTGGCCAAATCTTTATCTTGAAATGCACAGGTACTAGAACCCCCTAGTCATAATAACACCAAACGCTTACCCGCTAGACATCTTAATTCAAAGGATGTGTTTGTTCTCTTTATTTTGTTGTTTTTAACAGGAAATGTGATGATGTACCGTTGACAGATCTAACCTGATTGTATGTTAATTTCAGACCAGCCTTTTGATAGTGGGCTGTCTGTTTTTAAAAACAAGACTTTTAATACAAACTGCATTTTTTTAAAAAAGAAACCAGGCTGTGATTTCTCTTTGTTGACATCTCTGTTTCACTGTATTACCACAGCAGCTATCTGCCAGTTGGCTGAGCCTAAACAAAGCTGTCATGGGTTTGGAGTTTATCAGTGCTTAAACACCAGATTAGTATGTTTGAATACAACATTTTATGACAAATACCTACAGTAATACAGTAGTTCAAATGGTAAATGTATAGCTGTGTGCATAATTTAGCATTAACCTGGCTTCCCACAAAGCCCAAATTTACATGACCCGTTTGACAGTTGAGGAAGTACAGTAGCCCACAGACTAACAGGAAATAGGGGATCAAAATGCAGCGTGTTTGTTTAAGTTTTATTTTGATGAATTTACTGCGCACATTAACGGAGGCTCTGTTGCATGCAGTGTTAGTTGTAACATGAAAGCTGTTTTGCTGTTACCTCAGAACTTCAGTGTTATTTTTCCGCTGCTTAACCATGCTTTTTTTTTTTTTAAGTCTCAAACACAACTTTTCATGCAGTTAATTCTGAAAGCACTGATGCTTGTGCAAAATCTCAGACAAAGTCAACAGAGCAAGGTGTGTACATGGTTTGGCTAGTTTGACAGAGAGAGGAGCAGCTCACCTCTGTCATGGTGTTTACATGCCACTGGTCAGCTAAGCATGGGTATTTACAGGCTGTTAGATCTTTTGTGGGAATAATTGTGAGGTACTTTACAACAGTTGTCATCCATTTTCCTTTGATGGACCTTAGCTATAGCCACCCACAGGATGGGATCAAGATGAAGGCACCTTTATTTATTCATCATCCTCACGAGCAATAACAAGCAGTTCTGCTTCAGAGAAATGTCTCTATTAACTGTGTGGGTGTAAGAGAGTTTCAGCCTGGATGCAGCATGCGTGGGTGTAGTGACGTGAGGTGGCGAGGTTATGACGGGGCAGGCCCTGTTCTGCCTCTGTTTACCTACGGGGATTACCTGGCCCCGGCCAGCTAGTAGGATGCAGCATGGTTTTAGGGGTGAGAGAGTAAATAAATACAAGAGTAGATAGAGTAAATAAGTGCTGGTGTTCGAGCTGGACTCTAGTGTTGTGATATGCATTCTATGTGTCTTATGAATCTGAGCATGTATATCTGTCACAGAAGTATGTGTTAGAACTGGACAGTATAGTTGAAATCAATATTATGAGATGTTAATAACAGTGTAGTTTTTAATATTGATCTCTATGCCAACATAGCAAATGCCAAACCCCATATAAAGTCATCAAGTGAATGTTTATTACAACGGACAGTCTTACTACTGTTATATTTCACACAACTCTTAGACACAGGATTTTTGTAAAATGGTATTTATTCATATCACCACAATACTGCTCAATTCAGAGTTGATAATCCATAATATTGAATTACTGCCCAGCCCTAGTGTTACATTATTTGCAGATTGTGTCTGTGTACACACGCTCAGCCTATTTGTCTCACTCCCTAAAGCTGGAAAGACAGCTTTATAGCTTAATATTCAGTTTCAGTGTTCTGTGCAGGAGTACTTAGTGTCTGTGTGACTCTTGATAGCAGGTCTCAGATCTTCCTTACAGCCACCACAAGCCATGGCTGGTTTACAAGCGTGCTATCTATATGACGCCAATATCATGTTTCCTCTAAGGCTGAGATACAGGTTGTGTGATTAGACGTCAAAAGAGCTAAAGTTGAACTCTGCCTTAAAATAATGTAGTTAAGCTGGTGGTGGATGAGAGGGAGAAGTTATTATAACTCTGCCCCAGATACTGTAAATGTACACCCCCCATCTTCTGCTGCTGTGCAACTTCAGCCTCTTGCTGTGGCATAAACATCTGATAGCAGAGGAATTTGCCCTTTGGAGAGAAAGAGGCCGGTCGAGTTCCTGTTTCATTTTATCTCTCTCTTTCTAATGAATAAGAAGGTGAAAGTTTCACTTCCTTCCCTTTTTTTTTGCACAACTCAGCACCAGTGTTGACGCTGAGGTTGTGAGTTTAACTGGTTTCAGCTCTTTGATTATTATTATTATTCAGTATTTTGCACACGTGAACTTTTCTTTTAAGGAATTGAATTAGACTGTTTTAAATCTATTGGTTTCAGTTGTAGCCAACGCGAAACCGGTGGCAGTCAGGTATACAGATGGCCTGGCTTGTCAGTGGTTGCTGGTCATGTGATGTGGTTGCCATGGCTAAGGGGGGTTGGGATGTGGTATGGCTGCTTCGGGTGGCCTCATGACCTATGGGAATTCAGACACTGCTGGAATGGTGACTGTAAGAGAGCAGGCTGTCGCCCTCTTTAATCATCTTTCTCCCAGTCGCCACGCGCATATTTTCTTTGCTCCTGACAGGATGTGTGATTTTACTTTGAAGGATCATTTCTACAGTGCAAAGAGGCAGATTTTCCAGTTTCATACTGTCTAAACAGTTTCCCTTTCTTGGTTACAGTAAACTGCATATTGATTTCATAATGATTAAGATGTGGGTTAAGTGTGTCGATTGCGGCTCAGATGCGAGTGCAGTTGCTCTGACAGGAAGTATTGCAACAGAGCCAGAGAGAGTGGGTGGTGTGTGTTTGCATTTTTTTACATGGGACTTAATCACTATATAGGCTCCTCGCTGAATTACAGGCTTCTCTTTCTCTTCCAGCGTCATCATGCTATTTTTGAGGGTTTGTTGTGTTCATGACTTTGGTTTTGCCTTTTTCTTGGCAGATGTGCCTGTTTTCTACTGTATCTGTCTTGAGGCAGTATGCTCTCTGAAAACCACTGAACTCTATCAGCCTTTTGTGTGTCAGTGCTATGCGCCGCACTATTGTTAAGTTTATAGCATGTGTTGCTGTTGTTTCCTCTTGTCTTGGGCATCACCATAACAACACAAGAGTAACCACTGGCTCCTTGTTTGTCTTACCCTCGAATGCTGAATGAGCTGTGTTTTTTTCCTCCCTTTCAGTCACACATGAACACACACACAGAGCAGTAAAGCTACACTGTGGACATTTAAACACACTGCACTTTAGATTCCTGCAGCATTCTAGCACCAAGACTTTGTCCAGACATAAGCAACAGAGGCATCACTCACCTCCTCTGCTGTACAAAGTTCCTCCTCAGGAACAGAAGGCCTGCTACCTTATTCCCCAGTTCAACTTTATATTCTTTGACCATTCTGTACCTTGAAATGTGATTTCTCGTCATATCACTGATATTAGATTGTTAGAGATCTAAAATATGTAGATTTTGTTACAGGAGTGTTGGAACATTGCTGTGTCTGTACAGAAGTGTGGGCTTGGTAGTGTGACCTCTGTTTCTTAGTGTGTGTTGTCTACTGGACTGAGTAAACATAACAGGGGTCAGCTGAGAGTAAGAAGCGATCGTGCATCAGTTCCTTCATTCAGCGCTCTCTATAAATCAGGGAGTGGCTTTCTCACTCAGAGCTGGCTGTGTTGAGATGGGAATGCCCCGGAATGCCTCTCATTCCTGTCATTCCTTCAGCTGTAATGTCTGGACATGTCTTTATCCTGAACAGAAAGAGATGGAAGCAGGGGGACAAAGTTTGGGATATCAGAAGGTGTGGTATTCATGGGATTCATTTTAAGACCCGGCCCTTGCATGCCCCTTTCATGTGTGAATTGAAATTACTTTTCCTTGTTGTTTCCTAGATTTTCTTGTTTTGTTTTTCCTGTTCACAGCTTTGTTGTATGTTCCTCTCTTGGCGACCATCAGACAAAGACAGAGAATGAGAGAGAAAGCAGCAGAGATAAAAGAGAGAGTGCAGGGTTTGTCTAAACAGGCCTCCAGGCACCACCCCACTGTGTCACAAGATGGAACCCATTGGGAAAACAGTCAAACTGCTCTTTTACACCCATCTTTAGATAATCATAGCTCAGTTGCCTTGGTTTGACCTGGAAAGGAAACTAGGTCAAATGAGCCAGTTAGACAGGACCAGTTACTGGCAGCATCCCCTGTGTGGATTAGTAACTTTTGTTCACTGATGTCAGTGAGGACAAGTAATGCTTAAGGAAATGATTGGTAATTGAGCTCAACTACAATCACGTTTTAATTATGATGGGGAAAATAAATCAGGTCGTGAATTGTGTGGAGACACGGCACACTGTAATTTGATCTTTCTGTAATTAATATAACATTAGAATCTTAAAATGCCTTAATAGAATCCTAAGTTTAGGGCATTAAGACCTTGGGACCATGTTCCCTTCGACCTGAGCGAGTCAGGCACAGTGTCAGTCATCTGGTGGCTGTTGCAGCAGATTTCAGATGTAGCTCCTGAGGTTTTGGGTGTGGTTTCTCACTTGAATGTCAGGCTGGCTTTTCTGCTTGAGGACTTGCGAGAAGTGAATGAACTTGAATATTTCCTTGTAGTCTGTGTCATTGTTTGATCACAGGCCTGCATCAGCTGTGTGCAAGTGAGAAATTGTATAACACTTAGAAAAGGGAGGATGACGTCATTTGGACTTGGTCACGGTATTTTTGTGATTTAGTTTTTTTTTTTTTTTTTGGAAAGGTTTGGGTGAAACCACAGAAAATCAGACATACAGGGTTTGAACTATTGGTTGTGATAATCATCAGAGATTTTCTTTTTGACTTAGGTAATAATAGCCACACCCCTTAACTACTGCTGACTTCACCACATGAACATATAAGACCACAATCAACAACAGAGCAGCATATATAGATGTGGGTTGGGTTGTGCCAGCTATTTGTAAATCCATTATTAAGTTCAGTTTAAAGTCTTCTCTAACTATCAGCCAGTTTCAGACTAGTCAGTTATTCCATTGGGCTGTGCTATTAAAACCTAGGTAATGTCTTAGCTTGTATAGACATTGTATATTGGTTGTATATTGGTAAATTGGTTGCAAGAAAACACTCGTAGTGCTGTCCAGTGAAATCACCTCAGCATCACTAGCTATAACATCAATTCTGGAGGAAACTTGACTTAAAGTATGTTGTATTGTTTTTGTAATATAATTGGACATATTGTCAAGTTTACAGTATCATTACACTACATTTAGATCAAGTATCATGTCAAATGTTACTCTTCAGTATAAATGGTTAATACAACAGTAAGCTAATGTTAGCTTTTTGGTTCACTTAAGCTGCTTTCAGACATGGTACCCACGAATTGCAAGCTACATGTAGCTGTGCAGCCATTGCACTTTTGGTGTTTTGCTTTGTTCAAACATAACAGGACCTAGCCGAGTACAGCCACAACATTCATGTGATATCCAACATCGTGTGAAGCATACACACCGTTATACCTCTCTGTGGAGGATGTAGCCATGTAGCAAGTTAGGACATAGCCGGCTATTCGACTAGGTCTGACCTGGTAAAACTGCCCGCAACGCTTTGCCGGCTAAGCGACTCTGGGCTTTGTTCAGACATGACACTTAGACATGAAATAGCTGGCAAATTCCTGGCTAGAGGGGGACTTTACTGTAGCTACATAACAGTTACACCTGCCAGTTGGTGGGTAGTAATAACTGCATATTACATCTTCCTGTGGAGCAACCAATTTAAATTTAGTTATGGTAATTCTGCACCCATTGAACAATTGTGATACAGCCATACCAAGTTTGAATTTAGGAAGAGTTGGTGCACCTGGCTCCTGGCAGGAGTTGGTCTCTTGCTACAGGCATTACAGCAGCACAGGATGTGTGACATCAGCGGGGCATGAACCCTGGCCCTGTGGTGAAAGAATCATTTTCACTCCATACATTATCTTGTTTCCTGCATCCTATGTGCAGTAAAACAAACGGAACCAGTATCAGATAGGCTTTTGTTCAGAAGCTGACTTTTTCACATGATCGTATCAGTGTTCAGTTTCATCTTTGTGCCATTTTCCATCCCCCCATCTGGTACATCTGTGGTAGACGGAAGAGTGTTTGTGGCATCCTCCTCCAGGGCTCGACGCTGGGCCATGTGACTTCCTCCCCACCACTCTGGCGTTATCCTTCTGTCACCATGCCCTAACTTCAGCATTCTGACCCCCTGGTGTTTGACTGCTCATTACTACATACATGTATTCTATGAATCCTGCCACTTATTTCTACCAATTAGATTCATCATGCTTTTCTACAAAGTTGTCTTTTATGCCTTTTCAGTTCAGGGTGAGTTTTTCTTGATTGGGATGAGAACTGCAGAGGCTTTTTTGGTAGCTACCATGTTACCCTCTAGTTGTTTATGTAGTTATTTACTCTTCTTCTGTCTCCTTCCTCCCCACAGTTAAGAGTCCAGATTCATCATAAGACTTTTCTCCTGAGGCAGGTTTATGCAACATCTTTTTTATAACCTGAGCAGCCATGGTGCAGATAAAGAACCTTGTGGGAGAGAGCAACTGCAAAAATACAGGCTGAAATGTTCATGTACAGTGAGACATACAGTATCTTGTAATCATATTATCCTGGGCTTTGGCTTTGTTTCCACGAAACAGCCTTAGGAAATGGATGTCTTAATATTATTTCTTTTTTCTCATTTGGAGTCCTAAGCACACAAACCCGTACCTTAAAAATAATAATGACATCTCTTAAAGTTTATAAAGCTGCAAACATATGAACAAAGTTTCACTCTTTTTCTGTGTATATTTGACAGTTTATTGTAATTTTTTATACAGTAACAACTATTAGCCAACCTGTCAGAACATTTATTTATTTTTCGGAAACATTTTCCAAATATGGGCATTGCAGGAAGTGCGCTTGGAGAAATTAGTGCGTAGCACAGCTGACTGTTCATTTAGTTTAACCTTTAAAATTGCTCAGCAGCCCCACCCAATGTGAGTATCTGACTCACATTCTGACACTGCAGCAGGAAGTGAGCATGACTGTGCAATAGTCAGAACCAAACATTCGTACCTCTGAGCCAACTAATACGTAGTACCAGGTTATTACCACATGAGTCACACAAGTCTCTTTAATTTTTAACGAAACCGCTGTGATATTTTTGTACCGACAAGGTGTTTATGGGTGCAGTCACGCCTGCATGTACTTTTGCTTTTTGTTTGTAATGGTCTTACATGAAGGTGTCATTTTGTTCTATGTGTTAACTCACACGTGTAAAAGCTCCCCATGATATGACCTTTTGCATTGATCTCTGGGAATTGTAGAGAAGGTATAGGCTCTGAGGAAACTGCTTGTATCCTGTGTGGATCTGGGGAAGAGGAAGCCTCCTGCGACACTGGCAATCTCCAGTCTACTGACCCACATTACTGGACTCTAGATCTTCCTACACTCTTCTAAAGTATACACTTTAGAAAGATAATTATTTAAATCTGAAATCATTTTGGTATCAGTGTTCACATAGCTTGTTACGTTGCTTAGTTAAAGGTGCATTCTGTGAGTTTTATATCAAACAAACAGCACTTTTGTTTGCATTCAGTGTTACTCACAAAATCACATTATTTGGATTAAAAATTGTAAATGTGTCTCCTTCATAAAAAAAAATTAGCATGGAAGTTTTAATAATTACAGCTTACGAGAGGATGAAACTGAAATACACAGAATTAACCATGAAGGTACAGGAGTGTGGCTAGAAAATATAATGTCCACCCTGTGGAGGTAGGTGGTAGGGGCCTTATAGCCACGTCAGCTGTCTCTATGTTTGGTCAGGTGGGTATAGAAGGGCAGGGCCTAGCTGGTAGTACAGTAAGGTCCAGTGAGTGGCTTTGGAACAGAAGAAAGGTGTGTGAATGAGGTAAGACAGGTAAGTAATTTATAAATGGAACATATGTGAAGCTGAAGTAAACTATCATAGGAGGACAGGCTTAACAAAAATGTTTGATATATGTGGCAGGCTTGAGGCCTACTTCCTGGTGTAAGCATAAACAAGATAACATAAGGACAAAGTAGAAGTTTGACTGGTTTGTTGGCATGAATACCAACACAGGGTGGTTTCCGAAGCAGCACCAAAGGTTGCAGAGGTTAGCTAGTTATCTGGTGAACTATTTGAGATGTTTGCTAGTTCTAGTGAGTGTTTGGTAACAATTAGTCTGAGTAGATAGTTGGGTAGTTGGGTGTGTGGGTGCAAGCAAAGAGGGGGGTGGTTCTGGGACACTGTTGAGCCTTCTCGGCATCATAGGCCCAACTCAATGAAACACCAGTTAGTGAGAGGGTGCCCACCTGATGACCTTGTAGACTTGCCTTCACTCACACAACTTGCATTGGTGTTGGTGATATAGCTATTGACTCGGGGATTTTAGTAGTGTATTCTTCTTTTGTTTGACAGTCTTGTTAAAACAGTGTCAGTGGTTGGACAGCTGAGCGGACCCCACTGTCAGAGGTGACTGCCATTACAAGGCAGTTGGACCAGCCACTGCTTAACCTGAGCAAATACAATGCAGATGCTGTGTGTTGAGCCACATATTTGCTCTTTGCTTAGGTGAGGATAGGCTTCAGGGATGCTTTGTATTAAGGGTTGGTTAGTTCTATAAAAGGGTGTTGCTTATTGTGGGACAGCAAGGCCTGACACCCCCCTTTTGGGGGTAAATAATGGGTAAGCATCATTTAACTCGTGTACTTCCATATGAATGCTTTCCCATTCTTTGGCACACTTAATTGTTTATTATTGACTGAAACATGCATTGATCGCATAGGCTAGCAGTCTTTATCTTCCTCCCTTTTGCTTGTGCATTTCTATATTTTTTGGCATTGCATTGCATTTTTTTAGTGACTGGAATAGGTAATAGACACAGCATGCTCATGTACAAACGTAGATCCCTGCATGCATGCTAGTAGAGCACAGGATATAAATAAAAAAAACATACCTGATCGTCAAAACATTGCTCTATAGTGCTTATAGACCAATGTTCGGAAAATTTATAGGATTATCTTTAAGGTGCATATTATTGTATTCATGTAATGTTGGCGCAGCAGAAAACTTTTGTTATTCCAGTTTGGGAGTATGCATGCAGTAGTCAAAGATACAGTAGTTTCCTCCAATGTCAGCCTTGTAGCCAAGCCTTTAGTTTCTTTTTTTGTTCTATTAGTTAATGCAAAACTAAAACCAGAAGCAATCAAATTGCATATTGCTAGATTTAAATGAATGCAGTTAACTATTTAATTGGATTTTATCTACAGTACATATGTAACTACCAACAATATGCTTTCAATTGCAGCCATGTTTCTAGTGGTTCACAAATTTTGTAATTCTGTGCGGGAAGTCGAGTTGGAGAGATAGTATTGTGGGTATGAGAAATTACAGATTTGTCAAATTCTGAATTACAAGTTGGAGGCTAACCTAATGTGGGTTTCCACTCAGCAAAACTAAATGGTCTCAGTGAAGTAACGTGAATGCAGCATCCAAATGCAATGACAAAATCGCAAGCTATATTGGATACAATAGCAGAGCAAAGATAGAGAATGCGTGTATGGTATCCAATTTGAAATCATTCATTTGAAATGAAAACACTCTTAGTGATGTGATATAACTTAGCCAGCATGTGCCTTTGAAAATTGCTCATTTGTTTTAAGTGCAGTCTGTTTGTTTTCATGTGCAAATGTCTTTCTGGGATACAGGCAGAACAAGATGACTGAACAGGTGGGAGTTGCACATAAATCTGGGGCTTAATGCTCCTTTCTGCCTTTGGCACCCTATGCTAAATTACAAAGTAATTTGCTCATCAATGGGTGTGTGAAAATGCACTGCCTGTGTGCTGAGTTGTCAATGTGTCCTAATCCAGCTGTCTGTGAGGTTGTGCCAAAAGAAAGTTCCATTAGAATAGATAAAACAGATTGCCCCCTAAGATCATTTTTTTTAGAGTCCTAGCAACTGGAAACAAAAGCATAAGGTGGGAAAAACCTACAGTACTGTTCCCTGAGAAGACTGCACACTGACCTGGTTCATGTGGAGCCAGAGCCTTGGACTCGATGCAGCGGTTTCACTAAAATAAGTTGCTACAGGCAATACACAGACTTGAGTACCACTCTGTATAAACTACACAAAGTACTACAGTATGTTACTTTGCACCATAATACTTATCACATGTGTCATGTAAAGGGAGACTCTGTGGTGTCCAGTACGCTGACAGGAAGGAAGGGTGTCTCCATCTAAGACTTCCTGTCCTGCTGTGTGACTCCGTGTCAGTCCTTGTGCCGCTCTTTTCTTTTTTCCTTCCCTCTTCTCATCCTTATTCCTCCAGGGAATGTCCTTTTCACACTCACATTTTTCTTCATTTACTTTATTAGCTTTTCTTGGACCATCTGTCCTGGGTGAGAGAAGTGAACATGTTATCAGTTGGCTGCGAGAGTCATTTTTTAAATCCTGCAGCACCACCGTTTTGAGCCTGTTCCTCCTTGACAGAAATAGTTCACCCTTTTGAGAGACATGTTTTTTTTCACTTTCTCATCAAGAGCTGGATGAGAATATTGATACCACTCTTGTACCAGCAGCTTATTGGCTTAGTTTTGCACTAAAACTGAAAACAGGTAGTTTCAGCTCAGTCCAAAAGCTTAAACCCGTCTGCCAGACAATTTCTGTTGCTATTAGGGAGCTTTAGAGGTGCTAGTAGACAGACCTTGTGACCTTTGCACAGAGCCAGTGTAGCTGTTTCCCTGTTTCCAGCTGCTATAGTAAGCTAACATCTGCTCACCGTATCTTCATATTGAATATGGGGCAACTGTGACTCAGGAGGTTGTCCTCTAATTGGGATGTCAGCGGTTCGATTTCCATTTTCCACATGTCGAAGTGTTCTTGGGCAAGACACTAAACCCCAAGTAGTGTGAGTTGGTGCTGCAGATGGCTGCCTCTGTTCTGTACCCAAGACAAATTCCTTGTATGTGTAACATACTTGGCCGACAAAAGTGATTATCATTATCCTGAGTGTTATCGTTACAGTTTCAAAGCAAACAAGCATTTCCCCCAAATTTAAAATGATTCTTTTCATGTAATTTGTGCTCCATATTCCCTTAATTAAATGCCAAACGAAATAGAAAATGTTTACAGAGCATTTATTCAAGTAAAAGTGCTTCTGTGTATTAAAAGGTTGACTTTGCAAAAAGAGCAAAGCTCAGTGAATTCTCATGATAATTATTTAAACAGATGAATCTAATCTTTAATATCTTCATTACCTCCCTTAATCCTCTTTCGATTCACCACTGTGACTCTAATCATGATAATACTGATTGATATCTGGGGTGTTTATTACCGAGTGTGTGAACTGTCATTTGTAATGAGATCTAGCTATAAAGGTGGGTAGGCCTAATCACTGTAGAAACCATCTGTGCAAAACAATCTTAAACAAATCAATAAACAAGAAGGAACAGATGAATGCAGTTGAGGGAAAAGTGGTGGAGACAAGCTGGAGATGACAGATGAGAGGGAAATAAATGAGAGAGGGAAGGATCGGAGAAAACAGTGGGACAGGAGGGACAAGAGGAGGCCGCGCTGCAGGTCTCTCATTCAAGCTAATATCATTAGTGTCACCACGCAGCCAGATCAGATGACAGAGTCATTACTGCTCTTTATTTATTTACTCTGGCATGTGCACGCACACAAATTTGACCATGTCTCATATCCTGGAGAGGTAGTTTCCTCACACGAATCTGCTGGGGACTTGAAGGCAGCCATGTGGCTATCCAAGGACACACATGTACACACGTTCCCACAAATTACACTGCTCCTAATGTGTCACACTAACGCACAGTGCTCATAGCAAGCCACCGTTTCTTCTTCCTGTCCCTGGATCCAGCCTTCTCATGTCATCTCAGGGTGTGTAAGCCTCCAGACCATATGGGCTCTGAAGGGCTTAGTGGACCCCCAGCCAGCCCCTCTTAAAGAGCCTCTTGTTTGATGGGAATTCAGGAGCCTCTTGTCAGCTTATCAGCTGCTTCAAACTTCCTGTCTGGAGATTAAGTGGTTGTTGCTATACATAATTGTGTTTTTCTCTTTCCTTTCCCCCCCCTACCTTTTTGATTTTAAGCTGTTCATACCCTGTCATTTTGCATATTTGTAAGTAAACACAGTTCATTACTTGCCACTGCACAGTGTTAGCTTATTGTGTAATTATTGTTTGGTATGTAGATTGCAGAAATCCAGGATAGCTCTTATAGCCCTGCTTTCTTCAGTGATGACTCTCTGTCCCTCTCTTGTTCCGCTTCATTACATGTTTGTGTTCATGTGTGAGCCAGTGTGTCTTTGTGTGTGTTGTTTTAGGAATATCTACTCCATGCACCATATGGTACAACACTGCCTGCTGGGCAAAGATAAATCCTGCATGCAACAGCAGCAGAGACACCAGTACACACACACACTTACACACCCATGCACATATTCTACAACCACAGCATCATGTATTTGTATTGTGCATTGTAATTAATCTGCACCTTCACATCTGCTGTTGTGTAACAGCGATACTCAACAGACCTGTCTTGTGTTCATCTGTCAGTCTGCTCCCCTACTCTTCCCCTCTGATTTGCTTTCTACCTGCCTGCCTATACTTGTCTATATCTCATGCTTTCCAGCTTTCTCTGAAGCAACTTGCATCCAGCCTACCAGAGTCATCAGGCCTTTTAAGGACCATACCGGGGGTCTGCATGTTTTATTTTCTTTACTAAAAATACTTACTGAATACTAAATATAAAAATACTTTACTACAATAAAAACTTATTTATTTACTTTGGCTTTTGATTCCTAGTAGAGTTTTATCTGTTTTATGGGTGTTAATCACTTTTATTTGTCTCTTTGTTGTCAGTGTTTTAATGTTGTATATGTAAAGCACTTCAGTCAACTTCTAGTTGCTTTTAAGCACTCTGATCACTAAAAAGAGGTGTAACTGTGCAACACACACAAGCAGCATTCAGACAGCAGCGAGGAAGCAAATCCATTCGGCTTTGACTCAGCACATCTGGATAATCCATAATGCCCAATTCAAACATCCATCAGTTAACAGACCAACTTCCTGGTCCAAATTTGTTTACTCACCTGTAGTTAACCTCTAAAGATAACAGTTTAAATAATTAGGTTCAGCTGTTGGTTTGTTTACAACCTGTCTGACTGTCTGACCCCTTATGCTACTGTCACTGTTGAACATTGTTGTTTCTGTGTTACCAGATCATGTCAAATATTTTGTTCAGTAGAATATTTTCATTGTAGAATTTATGGCCAAAACTGTGAAAATAAGATCCAAGTTATAATTTTAGGTGCAACTGATTTGAAATGGTTAATATTAAAGCTGCCGTCTTAATGTTCACTGTGACATATTACACATTTTGAAGCAAGTCTGCAAATTTTCATCGGGGAATAGATGGATGCCTGGAACCATATTTGAAAAATCAAGCAGTAATGATTTGTAGTTCAGAAGTTCATTGTTGCAAAAACACTGCTGTGATCTTTTCACCTGTTCACGGCTTGCATGTTCCTCTGTGTGTGTGTGTGTCTGTCTGCGTTTTATACCTGTGTAGACTTGCAGCACAGCCAGACAGCATGAAAAGGGAAGGTCAATGAAATCAAAGTACTCCAAAGCTCCCACGCCTCTCCTTTAGTCTACTCTAGGCTTTCTCTCTCAGATTAGACAGATCACATAAAACCATTTACCGCTGTGTCTCTCAGCACCCGGGTAAACAAAGAAAAATTGTGTTGTCTTTAGAAATGTGGGGAGATAACAACTGTAAACCCCCACGGCACAAAATCCTCCACCCCCACTACGTCTTGTGCCACAGTGTCTGCTAATTGTGTAATGTAGTAACGCAGATCAAGGCTCAACTGGGGGGTGACACAAAGATAGAGGTGTAAAACACGAGACAGTTAACTGGGACTGTTTTTGATGTTTTTCAGCCCGGCGGATGGAGCCAAGCAGGGATGAAGTGAGAGACAGACACACTGAGGATGGAGGTTAAGGATAAAGAGACAGGCACAGAAACAAAAGCAACGGCATTTAATATGAAACAATTTCAGAGGTAGCCTACTAGCTTAGTCGCCATGACAACAACACACTTTAACCAGCATTTAATTTGTGCTGTCTGCACTTGTCTGTTGTATCTCCATTCGCTCCCTCTGTGTACAGTATATAATTACACTGTGATGTGTGGGGTATCATGTACCAGCAGAAACCTGACTACGATATGGAATATATTGTGTTTGGTTAGTAATGTAATACTCTCTTCTATTACTTGCCACATCAGATCAGGCTTGAAGGAATTTGGTGCCTGTACTGTATATAGTGAAGTAAATATTTCTTCTGCCAGACAGAGTTCAAGGATTTATGACTGCAATGTGGGAGATTTTTTAGAGCAAATAGTCAGTAGATGAGTCAGTGATAGGTGATATATAATTTAGCCACAGGCTTCTTGAAAAGTCAGACCAGATTGTTAGTAAAGATACTCATATTCTGTCTAAAGGATAGGCAGGGTATGTTTGCACTGGCTTGGACTTGTATGTATGAGAGAGTCTTATGTTTGTCTTACACCCTATTGCAAACTGTTGTTACTGGACATAAAACAAGCTCTCCACTTTTTTTCCAGCAAATGTGACTTCCTGTTTGAATGTCTGGTTCTTTCAAACACATAAAATCTGCATATGTTAGTTTAACAAACAATTAAGGTCTAAGCAATCAAAAAAAGGGTTTGCTGTTATTCATTTTGGGACCTAGTACATGATGCGATGCACAGGTCTGACATGAGGCTTGTGTAGAGAATCCAGTTATGGAGAGCTTAAATCAAAAACAGGATGTTTTTGGTGATGATATTTCACTTTGAGCATGTCTCATCTCAGTCCTTTGTTTGGGTTTCAGAGTCAGCATTTGGTGGAATAACTGTTCTTAGGTTTGCACACTCCAAAACATTTCAGCAAAGTGAGAAGGAGCATCAAGAGCGAGATTAGGGGATGGTACTGTGGTTGGCCAATGGCAGCTTTACTGTTTCTTAAGGTTCACAGCTCTGAATGTGTCAGGCTCCCTACGGGCTATTTGTCTATTTTCAGAGAACTGTGGGCGGAAAAAAGCAAGTTTTCAAGCCGAGACAAGATGTAGATGTTCTCTCAAGAATTTAACAGCTGCAGTGACACAGTGACAAATAAGTACATGTGTGGAGGGAGGACAATAATCAAATACAGATCACAGTTGGTTGGTCAGTGTAATATGAAACATTACTGTAAAAGCATTGTTTGCTGCAAAATTCTGTGTTTAGTCACCTTCATAAAAGCTGTAAACCAGGTTTCTACATTCTGGGTTTTTATTAAAGTCAGAAGAGCAGAGAAAGGAAAAACAAAGTTTGATTTTGCAATTATTTTAATTTTACACATAGAGCCATGGGATTGTGTGACCCCAAACAGCAGGGAGGCAAAGTAAAAAAACACAAGACTTAACAGAAAAATGAAGCAACACAGTAACCTTTCATCACAACATACAGAAGGTGTTCTGATGTAAAAACACCCAGACTCAGCTGTGCATTCCTATGAAGTGAATTCATTCCTCATGCCTCCTGGGGCACACGCAAACTCTCTCTTTCTGTCTATCTCTCTCTCTCTCTCACACACACACACACACACACACACACACACACACACACACACACACACACACACACACACACACACACACACACACACACACACACACACACACACACACACACACTACAAAGTTTTGTGGCCATGTCTGAGCCTGCAGTTGATAAGATAGGGTTGGGTTGCACAACTTATAGTCAGATGCTACTGTGGTCATTGACAGGAAACTGAAACAGGGTGGGATGGTGCAGCTCCAAACTTATGTGCCTGTTTGAACGTTTGCCCTGTCCCCTCCTGACCAATGCTGGCCAAATTGTTTCCCAAAGTCACTGCTTTACCTCGATGAATGCTTCTACTCACATGGGGACTGAGTCGGCGCTTGTGCTTTGAGTGAATTAATGTGTTTGCCCCCAAAAAAAGGAGCCATACTGTATGTCTGTCTGTATTCTGCCATTTGGCCACCAGACGGAACAGCGGGGCGACTGTACTGGATGACACTATTGTATTCTGGTGAATGAAGGCCCTGTCATAGACCCACAAACACACTGACCTAGTTATCCATGCCACTGGGCTCAAGTGCTGTGCTGTGTACTGTTAATGATATCAGCATATGTGATGTTCACATACTTCATGTGGAAACCGTAAGAAGGCGCATGTGAAAATAACTATTTAAAATTATGTGTGACAAATTCACAAGTAGGCACGTGTGCTTTTTGGACGTGAAATAAGTGAAAACATGGATTTCACATACAGCATGACCTCTCTGTAAAGGATAGTGCACTGTCCACTCTCAGCTAGTTCAAAATAATCCGGGTCAGTACAATTAAATCCTCCCTTCATGATCTTCATTTTTGCAGAAACTAGTGATGTGTTGCTTAAACTTTATGGTCACTTTGGAGGCCGTAGTTTACAGTGCTGTTGAAATAATAATATACATTTAACATAATTGGTTTAAAGTTGTTGACAAAATAATAATATAATATATTCAAACCATTAGTTTTTGCTAGGTGTCCCTAGCACCAGGCATCAAACAAGAAGGATAACAGCAGGTAAGAGCATTATAAATGGACAGAAAATCAATTTGGTTAAAACATTATGAGGTCAACTTTTCCTATTCTGTTACTAGTAGAAGTTTGAGGCATTCACAATGTGTTATTTTATTATTTTTTAGGCTATTGATAGGAGTCACAACCAAACGGATCTCAGAGCTCAGGTCCTCCTGTTAGACATTACATAGCCAAGCAACAGATAAAATAGTCCTAAAATGTTCTGTTCTAGACGGCATGCATTACATGTTGCAAGTGTCTCACAGAAGATGAAATAATCTGAATAACAAATATTAGATGGATTGTGGAGAAGCTGTGGGACAAACCACTGGCCACAAGATTGTTCTAATTATCCAGTGAACTCATTGTATAATATCAGATCACTGTTACTATGACTCCCAGTTATTCAGAAAAAAAAGCCCCTCCTATGATGTGGTATTATGACTCGCTAAGCAAATTCCGACAAATGAAATAGCCATTAGATATAGTATGTGTGTTCACAATTAGAAACAAAGCTGTATGTTCTCCCCTTACCACATGTGCAGACCTGTGAAATATGAAATAACACTAAGTGCTGAGTGTTTTGAATCTATAACTGGTTGCATTCCACAGGCATCAGCGGGCAAAATGAACCCTGCGGCCTGTTTTCCATACGGCTTAGTAGCTTGGTTTGAGATGTGAAAGGGTGTCATGGCAAAGTGTTCCATTAGTCTGTGGGGGTCACAGTCAAACGGCTCATCTGGGAGAGGAGGCTTTTTTCCAGTGTGCCATCCTTAGAGTGAGAGAGGTGAAGGAGGGGTTAGCTGAGTGTGGATGGATGACTCACCGTGTGTAGGAGCCGGAAAAAGAGATGAGAGTTCTATGGACCCTCAGGCTTTTTATTTTATCTTTATAAAGATGAGAAAGACTTGCTCTGAGCAACATGGACAGATAAGAGCCCTCTCTGTCTGTCTGTGTGTCAATCTGTCTAGAATAAATATCTGTTTTCTGCTTTTCTTCCTCCCTCTCCAGCTTTGTAGGTGTGTAAAGTGTCAGTCAGCATTCAACATAAAGAGTAGGCATCTGCATTATGGCACATCTCATTATTTGACTGACATAAAACAAGACCAGGCATATGTGTACTGGAACAAAGGTGATCATCTGTGTATTTTCATAGCAATGCATTTAGATTTTGTAGTTGTCAGGTATAAAATAACATCAAGCCAATCCCAGCCGGCATCGGGCGAAAGGGTACACCCTGGACACAAAGCGGGTAATTGAGAAACCCCATATTTTAACTGGCATAATGCAGACATGGTAACTTCTCCAGCCTTACAACAAATCTCTCTAGCATTGCAGAAACAAGGCATTAACAGACATGCAACATGTGTTTTTTTTTTAAACTTACTGTTAAGTCCAACCCAGTAGTGGAAGTATCACTCCTTTTCAAGTAGCTCCAAGGTCGGTAAATCCAGTCGGTGGTCACTGCGTATTCCCACACACAACCACATACAGTCTCAAATTAATTCTATCAGGTAGTGTAGCACCAACAATAACATCATGGGTCATTATTCCGCTGATTAACCAGCAACACATCACATGTGGCAGACACTGGCCTCAAGCAGCCAAAACAAACAGGTACTGTGCTCCGGGGGAATCCAGCAATGGTGAGCTGATCAGTCACTGCCCCAGGAGGCTTCTCTGGCAGCTGCTTGTAGTCTCAAAACTCAAAACTCCACTCTTAAAGTGGATGTCAGGTAAACTCACATGAACGCGCAATGGCCTAGATTTCATCCCCATTCAAGGAGATCCTTAAACTATCATGTAATTTTGTGAAAAACAAAGACTTCTCAAAGTCTCGCTACTTTGAGAGACTGTATAAACCCAGTTGCTTCTGCATAGAAATACTGGAACATACATACACCTCATTTTTTGAGCTTTAGGTCACATCTAAAATGATAATTCATTGCTGTAACATTGTAGATAAGTCAGAAAAGTTAAAGCATGCATTGGGCACTTTAACACACTGTACTGCTGTAAACTGGAGAGCTCTTTCAATTCATGAAAGCTTTCGTTTTACAGTAAAAGAGCACTCTACCAGTTTTACATATGAGGATTTGTTTAGTCACCAACTTTATCAAATGTGAGAACAATTTCACTGAGGCTGTCTCAGATTAGGCATGAACAGGTGTTAAACCATCAAAAACCTACATTTGAAAGATGTGTCAATTTACTGAGTAATAAAAAATCTAATTATTGACATTTGATTCCGATTATAATTGGGACTGATTGATTTTTTTGGAATTTGACCCATTGGATTTAAAATTTCCCATAATGCTACACAATAGCACCTTTCATTGTCATATAAGTGTCTTAATCTTTCAAACTTCACACTCCACTAGTCAGTGCAAAGCTCTCCCCCCCAGAGAAAAGAGCCCATAATCTCAATTTACAGCTGACATTTAAACTAAAAGTATTTATTATGTGGAAAATAGTGAACCAGCAAGTGATTTAGGGCAAAGCTTTACTTTTGACCAAGACACTACAAAAACTCATATAATCTGATGAACAACTGCTTTAACAGTTAAGACATGAGCTCACTTGTTTCACTGATGAGCTCATGCTGCAGTGTCTTTGTTCACTGAGATTGCTTCTTACAGTAAGAAAACACAGCCTGTTCCTCACCATGCTGATTCGAACAGTTCACCCTCACAGACAGACTATCGCTCCATTGTTTTAGTCACACCGCCAAGGAGGGTGTAAATTTTATTAGCAATATCAGTGTGTATGCACTGATGATATCATTGTTTTAGTGCAGGCAAGTCATCTGAAATCATTTATTGCAGATGTCTTCAGACTTTGATTATGTGACTGTGACTTCATACCACTGCCTCAGAGTGTGTGCTATACCAATATGACAGGACGTTTCCAGAAAATCACATCTGGAGAAGGACAGAAAAAATTGCTACTTTCATAATGTGTCATGAGTGCTTGTAGTTATGAAGGTCATGTCTCTTCTCCAGCTGTTGTTTGCACCCAGCAAGGTTTATGTGACCGAGTGTGTGTGTGTGCTTTTGCAGCTTTGACTATAAACCCTCAGCAAAAGTGCCAGTGTGTACAAGGAGAAAAACATTATAGGTCTGAGGAGCGAAAGCCACACAAGAGACGACGTGAGCAGTTGAGAAAGAAAAGAAGGCTGCCAAATTTGTCAGCAGCGGACGTGGCATGTTGGGCAGAGCTGTCATTCAGTGGCGTTCTGGGCCACTCGGGAACAGCGGATCTACAGCGCGTGGGAGGGCAGACTGACAAGAGATGGAGAAGAGGGATGTGCTCGGAGAGCCTCTCTGTGTTGTGACTGTGTGACAGTGAGGCGTGTGAGATGGCTGTGTTTTCAAGTGATTTAAACGGACAGTACTGTTGAGCACGTTACCTGCTTATGCCAAGCAGATGAGAATTGTCAAAGCTGGATGATTGTTGCCTCTTGGAGAGAATGTGTCTGCTGTGGCAGGAATGAATAGAGCAGTTTTGCCTGTCCCACAAAAGCTTCTTCAGTTCAGATTGGCCTATGTGTCAGCAGTAATAAGCATTGGTAGATTTTGACTCATAACCTTGTCACCATGCAAATAAATAAATAA
This sequence comes from Monopterus albus, assembly GCF_001952655.1. Classification (NCBI taxonomy): domain Eukaryota; kingdom Metazoa; phylum Chordata; class Actinopteri; order Synbranchiformes; family Synbranchidae; genus Monopterus; species Monopterus albus. The sequence goes on from NW_018128047.1 coordinate 778,675, forward strand.
GAGAGAGGAAAAGGTGAAAAAAAATATGCAAGATGGGGGAAAGACATGCTCTAAAGAGTGCTGAGGAAACTGGGCTGGAAGAGGACTGAAATAGCCTTTGGTGCAGTATGACTAAGACTTTAATTGCAGAGGGACAGAGATGTGGCCCTCTATTGTTTGTGAGTGTGTGTGTGCATGCAGTTTGTAGCTATTTCCTTTTTTTGGTCCCGTATAAAGATATCACTTATCATGCAGTTTTGAGAAAAATACTTTTGACTGTGTTCCCTGAGTCACCTGTCATCTGTTTTTGAGTTGTGTAAATATACATGTGTGTGGTGTCTGTTTGCGCCTATGTAAGAAAAATAAACAAGGGTTATTTTAGTTGTTTCCTCCAGTTACTTGGCTGTCGTCGTATGTCGACTTCCTTCCCAAACACACACACACAGTCACTTCACA